>NC_056726.1:1901200358-1901235358 GCF_019279795.1 Protopterus annectens | reverse complement strand
AGTGTGTCCGTGTCACTTTCTTTGATATGTTGTTGTACTCCTGCATTATAGAAATACTACTGATGCATTAAGCGCTGTCAACCCACACTTGGGTAGGCCCATATATTGTGGATGAAGGGAGTGCCAGTAGCTGTTAAGCATATATACAGTCCTCAACTGTTGGTTCATGGCTGTCATGTACAGGTTAATCTGGCACATGAGTAGCTTGTTATTGTGTTCCCCAGAAATGTCAGTGTGCTGCTAGACATGTAGGGGGCTGTTAAAATATAACTGATAATGTCACCTGAACACATCTAGATATGTAGATATATAAATAAAAATGTAATATATAAATATGTAGCAGTAACATCTGCATCTTGGACAGTTTGTATGTCAGATACAGGTCAGGTATATAAAAAACTAGCAAAACCAATTTCACAATTTAACAGACATTGCCTAGTGTAATAATACATGCAGTGGATATATACCTGCAGTCGATAGGAATGTAGTGTAAACTATAAGTATATATAACTTGTTAATGGAGGTATCTTCTTACACCCTACAGTATGTGCATAAACAATGCAATTCCACACCTCAGTGGGTATGTTTAATCTCAAAACATTTGGTGGGACACATGTCCTTTTGGTTTATAAATATCTGCATTTACTTTGATGCATGTGCCCTGTTCAAATACCACAATCTTGATGGCCTGTTGCCACCAATTAATCCTGCATGCTGTTGGAATGTCCACTGTTGTTCTATATATGCATGTGTTATAACTCTGGTGTGTTGGGTTAATGGGAATACTACTGCATGCTGTTACACATAATTTGGAATGCTGTTGGCTGTTGCCAACCCATATTGTCATTAAATCCCCCTAAACATAGAATGTATAAGAATGCCGGTCCCAGCGGTCCCACCTGTCCAACCTCAGCTGGCGATGGCACCTGGCAGCAGCAGGTCTGGTGCCCAGCCCGGGACCTCCTCCTCCATTGGGCCTGTGCCACCTTCAGGTGGAAGAGATGCAGGGGATGGGGCTCATCCCCCCTGTGCAAGTGTGGGTGGAGGAGGGCCTCCTCTCACCCTCCGAACAGTCCGGGCTGTGGTGCGTAGGGAGATCCAGCGTTCTGTCACTGATCCTCTACGCCAGCTTGAGGCACGAGTGGCGCGACTCACGGGTGAGCCTGCCCCTCCTATGCAGCCCCCAGCACATCCACCATCTGGTCTGTGAAGGTGCAGTGGTGACTGCCCATGGGTGGGGATCTCAGTTCCACTGTCGCCATCTGTAGGCTCATGGGCTTGTGGTTTCCAAACATCCTTCACTGTCAATGTTATTCACCCCCCACACATGTCATATTCCACCCCTGTATGCATCTTGTTTGTCCTGTTTGTTTACCTCCACAACCTATCTCCGCAAATATACCTACATCCCCCACCCCACATTTCACTCTCACCTGGAAAAAGAAAAAAAAGGGCAATCTGCTCCAAAAATAAATTACACCCCATACATAGCTGCCCATTTTGGACACATGTCTGCTGGACATATAAAATGTAATTTAATTGGCAGTACAACATACTTTGTTGTCCTCACCCCTCTCTCAGGGGTGGAAGGTTTCATATTTCCCTCCAAAATTATTGCATATGCACAGCTGTTGCTGTAAAAGAAATGGGCAGCTATGGTCCTTCCCTACACCCGTCCTGCACATCCCAAACTGTTTTCCCTACTGTCTTTCCCTCTTTAAGCACCTTTTTCACCACTGCTCTATCTCCCCATTTTCTTTTCTTTCAAAGAAATGAGCACGAGGGTTAGCGAGAGTAACCACTTTTAAGCAGTAGTTAGCGGGTTTGCGCGAGTGTACGCTTGTGTGCCCTTAGCTAAGCTTTGCTAAGCTTCGCGCAAGACCAAGCAAATCTGTTTACAACTGCTTAAAAGTGCCTTAGTCACCCTGCATGTGAGGGCCCTTGTTCTGCTCAGCAGCAAAATAAAACACCTCTGTCAGTCTCGGACCCCGGACACACTAGACTGCATGAAGTACCACTAAGCCACAGTAGATATACAGCAGGTTGTTGCTGAAATAAATATATCATGCATCAGAATGAGTGAATGTAAAGGAAAATTAGGAATGCCATAACACAAAACCTGTTCTGTAGAACTTTACCAGCAGTTGTTGAGGAATTGCATTACATGACTGTGATAAGAGAACTAGCAATTCTAGCAGTAAATGATGTTACAGCAGCACTTTACAACCCCCACACAGTATCATAGCAGGACAAACACTGGTATATCTGACTAGGGCAGAGGACATACATCCCAACTGTGACTACATATCAGGGATGTCCCTGATTTTGAAACTTATGTTAGCTGTGTCCCTCTGAATCCCCTGAAACGTGCTGACATTAGGCAGAAAGGTGGGGTATTACACCTAATGAATAATGACAATATGTAGGAGTTAGACACCGCTTGTACTTCAGAAAATGTGTAGTAATCCATATGCACTGGTTCTCCTGAAGTCTCCACTTACTGTCTCTAATATTTTGAAGGTGTACCTCACTTTTACCTACCTTTACCTCACTCTATTCAAATATGTACCTGAGTGTTTCAGATGCTTGGCCAAGGCAGAAACACACAGGCATATCAGATTTTTTGCTGTTACACACTGTGCAAATAGTTTTGGAAGGAGTTCCACAAGCATACCCTTATGTAGGAGTACAACACTGAAATACCAAAGGATGTAGCCATGTACTGGTAGCAAACGACTGTAACAATGCCATTGTACCAGTGCTGAAAAGACCTGTGTGATGCACAGACAGAGAATAACAGTCTAACGTCTGGCTACCATCTGGATAGGTCCACAATTGGGAGCTATGCAGACAGACTACTTGCCTTGCTAAACTAACAGGTACACAGCAACCATTTAAGTCCAGCAAGATAACATTCACACAATAATACATAATGCTCTCTGTATGTCTGCATCCCCACCCAAATGTACAATATACATGTGTGTTCAGGGTCTACCAAGGATGTAGGTAGGCATACTCAGTACTGGAATTGTCCAGTTTTCTTGAGCATCCTGTGCTAATGTCAACAATAAAAAAGCACAAACTGTGCAGAAGTGAGTACATTAATATTCACAGTATAGCAGTTCACAAACAGTTCATGTGCCAAATGAATACATCTCAATAACTACTTTTGTATGGCAGTTAATTGTATAAGTAGAAAAGAAAATATATACTCCCATGTATCTTGTGTTAGCATTTGTAGGGGTGAGTACAATTCTACACTGACAACTGTGTACTGGAAGTGGCAACATTCAGGTCTGAGTACAACATTTAAATCACTGGCTACACCCCTAGCTTCAGATATAAGAACTATACTAAACTTCTGACTTACACAACGGTGTCCACAGCAAACAAGCATGGGCCCCACTTTGGAAAGCTGAAAGGGTTACGCCTACCTGACATAGCAATTTATACCATTGGGTTGTGATGACAGTGAGTACT
Source organism: Protopterus annectens (assembly GCF_019279795.1). Taxonomy (NCBI): domain Eukaryota; kingdom Metazoa; phylum Chordata; order Ceratodontiformes; family Protopteridae; genus Protopterus; species Protopterus annectens. The sequence continues at coordinate 1,901,231,878 of NC_056726.1, read as the reverse complement.
GCAATTACCACACAGCAGGCTGCATGCAATTACCAAATGGTGGCCACCAATTGGTGCAAGGCCATCACATGCACATGTGCAGATACCTATAAAAGCAGGCTGTACTTGCTGGCCACACATGCAATCATTCCATTGCAGAGATTGAGAGACAGAGACAGAGACAGAGAGAGACACACACCAACCCACATCAACCGAAAAAAAAAAAAAAAAAAGAACACACGGAAAGTAATACTACCAACACATACAAAGGAAGGTATGTAACAGATATGTATTTACTGGCATGTAGTTGATGTATTTGAAGAGTACTCTACATACTTTGAAACATCCATCTGTGACAGCTGTACATATCTATGCACAGATGCCCTGCATAACTACTGCCATGAACAAATAAGTGTGTAGCTGTGTGCAGTGGGACATAACTGTGACATATGTAGCTCAGCATTAAATGTCAAACATCAGAACCTTGTTATCTGTGTTCTGTACAGTAGTGTGGACAATGGCTTTTTAGGGGAGTAGCGCATACAGCTATATAAACATGGATGTGACAGAGTAACACATGCATGATAGCCATATTAATGTGTAGCTTAGCATTGGCAACTGCTGTACCAGGCTAGTATGCTAATCTAGCATTTGCAGCTATATATACACCCTCTAATATCACTGTGTGCACACATGTGACATCTGTTCATGTTGCAGCAAGGCCCAACAGGTCAGCCGTGAGGTCCAGGGACTTACAACAGTGTGGACCTTATGTCTGTGTGGCACACACATACGTAGAGATATATCTGTGTCAGATATATTAGCATCTGCACATGTGCATAGAGCAAGGAACATACTGCAACTGTTTGTGAATGGAGGTCATATATATGTTGGTGAAGGTTGTTATGTGCATATTTGTATGTAGGTAGCGGTGTGTGGCAAACAAGACAGCATACAGTGCTGGTATATGACATGTCATGGTTAAACGCTGTGGATGTGATTTGTTAGGTTTGCAGTGTTGCAGCCATTGAGGCCTGCTTAAGCCACATGGGCTGAGGACACCTTCAATGCATTTCACACAAGACTGTGCAATATCATTACATAACTGTATGCCTCACATCCTTCGCATAATTGATATTCCCACCATGAAAGGTGGACTGTATATGTGCCTATATGTATATCTATATGTACACCAATGGATGTTTATATGTATGTGTGTGTGTGTGTGTGTATATATATATATATATATATATATATATATATATATATATATATATATATATATATATATATATATAGATAGAGAGAGAGAGTCATATTTACTGTGACAGATGCCTGGTGACAAAGCCATGGCCTCAAGCTCAATGTCGAAAATGCATTGGCATCCCTTTTGCTAAAAACTCTGTACCCATGAACTACCACATAGGTGGTAGTTGACTTAACATCGAAAGTGTGATAAGAGACCATAGGACACAGGTGGACAGTAGTCTCCCCTTTGATAATCACAGTGCCACACTAGTCATGTAATCTGTCTACGTGGCACACCTCATCACAAAAGGTGTGTCATCCAGGGGAAAAGAGGTCAGTGTTCCCCTCTACTCATCACTCATAAAACACATTATAGAGTACAATGCCCCTTCTGGTATGAACCTCACAAGGCATCTACAGCAACTGGATATGCCACAGACATACCTCACAAAGAGTATTACTGGCCTCAAACAGATGCCCTATGCAGACCGTCTCACAAAACCACAGCTAGACTGTGTCGCATACCGCCAACCCAGAGGTGACCTCTGCCTAACATACAAAGCTATGTCAAACCCAGAGCTGTTGGACATGCTCCACATAAACAGATCACAATCCCTACTAGCTACATGCTCTAGGGACCTAAACCTTGTCACCTCAATAAACAAAACATGCTGGAGGGATAGATTCCTATCTCAGAGACATCCCATACTCTGGAACAAACTACCTATCAATAGCAAACAAAGCTCCTCAGTAGCACTCATCATGAATAGTCTTGATGATTGGATGGGAGATAGGAAATACACCCCGGGAATCACCTCTGTGGCTCTGCTTGACAGGGGCACATGAAATTAAATTACTTGGGTGTCAAAGTCCAGGGTACCATCTGACTAGGATCCTATAGGCCCTAGGGCCAATAGCCTATTACCTACCTATGAACCAATACACACCCACATTTACTTGTTGCAATCATTGCTATGTGTGGTTGACTGAGTGTGATGGTGAATGTGTCACAGTTGTGTATAAGTGGGATAGCTTATTGGGAAACTGTTTCTGTCATGGTATTATGTGTCCTAGCTCTGATCCCAGCAAAAGATGTGTATGCTATTGCTAGCCAGAAACAGCAGTATGGCATACGGTCTGACGTAGTCCCTTGGTGTTAACTGGGGTGTGCCATTGGAGGCTAAAGCAGTACATGTATGCTTATTGATTGGTACTGCTGGTGAATCCAAATCCTGTATGAACTGTAGTACTACCTGAAGCTGTAGGCCTAAACAGCACAGTATGGTGTATGTCCACATTGTTTGGAAACACTCTTTTGTGTGTTCCCTGTAGTCTTCACAGATTACATACCTCAGGCATAAGGGTTTGTAAGTACTGACACACAGTACTGTATGGTACACACGTAAAGCTCATCTGGGTTGCCATACCTCTGTGTCCCGTATGTATGTCTGATGTGTGTGTGGGTATGCCTGTAACATGCCTTTGGTCATATGTGTGTTACAGGATATAAGTGCATAACTAGCAACATGTATAGTCTAGTACAGCAGTATGCCACCTATATTCATGAATGTGCACATATTTTAGGTAGGGGTTTGCCATCAACAACTAGTATGGTATACTGGTAATACTGTAACTGGACTTTACAATCATTGCAATGGATGACATATTTCTTTATGCAGTAGCTTCATATATATCTCTTGTGGCTAGGTGGTGCATTGGGTTGCATACAGTGTGCCAAGTACTGTTGTATAGTCTTACATAGTGGTTTTTCTTTGTTGCTGTGCAGAAAATGGTTTAATATATAAAGCATGCCAGGCACTGTCAGGCAGTTGTGTGTTGAGCACTGATATGTGGTATTGAAAGTGTGTATCCTCTGACAGACAATAGGTTGCTATTTATGGCAGTTCAGTGATATCTGTACTGTAGAATGTTAGGTGTGCCACATGACTTGCTCACACATATAGTTTAATTGTCTTCCAGGGTCATGGCCCACCATCGCAACCCATCCTATAGTCCAGCAGAGGATGAAATCCTAACATCCAGTCTTGTGCAAAACTACACCCTGCTATTCTCAAGAACCAGCCAGGACCAGCATGAGCGAGCTGCACTGTGGCAAGATGTTGTCCGTAGGGTAAATGACATAGGCATGCATAACTGGACATATGAGCAGGTACGCCATCACTGCAGTGATTTACTTAGACATGTCTGGCAGCGTGCGTCTGATGTCCGTAGGCAACAGCTTGCCACAGGTGGTGGGGTTACCACCCACCTCCCCCTCATCAGAGTGGAGGAGCTGCTCCTGAGCCTGGTGGCTCCCGGCCAACAACAACAGCAGACATGCAGCATCATGGAGGCCGGAGCCCCCCAGCAAGTTCACATGAAGCGTGCAGGTAACATGGCATATCTGTAGAAAACTGTTATCTCTATTGGTATACCATGCATATGTGAGATGTGTACTGTGTAGTTAGAAGATGTGGAGCCTGGTGTTGTGCAATACTGATAATTTGGAACATGATCTGTAGGCCTGTGACTGTCAACCGTTGTACTACTGTAAGATTGCAAACCCACAGTAGCAATGCCACAGTTGTTGCCACTGACAAATTGTCTCATATCCTTGTAGGTCCCTCTGGTGTGACAGCAAAGCAGCAGACCCATGCTGGTGAGTGTGTTCTGCATGTAATATTGCAAATAATGTATGCATGTCATAGGTGAGGTGTAGGCCATGTACACATGTAACACACCTATGCATAATGCATGCTGTGCATGTTTGCTGTGAGACTATGCACATCTCAGTAACGTGAGTAGCTGCCTCAAACACATGCAATACACACAGCATCCCAAACAATTGTGGCTACACTGTAGTGGACATTGGATAGGCAGAGTCAATACACATGCACACAACATACACAACTTCGTCATACGCAGTACATGTTGATATGCTACACATGGCGTATTCAGACACCCGCTGTAAGGTCACACTTCAATAACCCAAATGTCATCCACACAGCACACATAATATACCTGAAGGGTAGAGGCCTATCATGGGGTGGTGCGACACTCTTCAACACACAACACATTCATGTTAGGCAATGCTCCCAACTGTGCACCTTACAAACACATGTAACAACTGGCTGTTAAATAGTAAATGTAGCTATGGTACTGAGGTTCAGGTACAGCATGATAGGTGCCAGTCTGGCACACATTAGTAGCCTTGAGTGACGACATGCTGCTGCATGATGATGGCTCATGGTACTACACCCCATCCAGTTACAGTAACCACAGTACTGCACATAGCATTCATTGCTATACACCTCAATGCTGTGTGTGTGCAAAAATATGCACCTATACACAATATGCATAGCAATCACCATTTGCACAAAGTGACACATATATGTCTTGTAATGCTATTGAGTGTATAGGTCACATGACACACATTGGGTATGTGTGATGTTTAATGTTGCAGTTGTGTTGTAGCATGCCATGTCATGGCTGGCATTGGCATGTCCACAATATGTTCTACAATCACCATAACTACTATACAATGGCTATGTTGAGCAGTGGTATTCCATCAGGTATACACACACCACTCATCCTGTGTGTATACATAGCATGCATGAGCTAAACCTGTGTCCACAATTAACTGCTAAATACACAGATGCTCTAATCAGTACTGGATATCTATGTGACACACAGATAAACATCTAGCCATGGTATGTATACCTGTGAGTGATGGTGCACAGCACATTGAAGAGCTTGTAATACTTGCACAGCAATGTTGTGTCCATGTACACATTGCATTCCAGGGTGAGGCCAATCACTGAACAACAACACACATGCATCAAAGCCATGTATACTGTTATTAGCAAGGACTGTCTATACTCGTACTGCATGCTGTTGAGCAACACACATCCTGCATGCTGACATGTGTGATATGACTGTTTGGCTTGTGATACTGTACCCCACCATCAACCGCTTTTGAGTATGTTCTGGATTGCTGGTGTGTGTGTGTGTGTGTGTGTGTGTGTGTGTGTGTGTGTGTGTGTGTGTGTGTGTGTGTGTGTGTGTGTGTGTGTGTCAGCTTTAGTGAGGAGTGTATTTGTGTGCATGTGTGCATTTGTTCATGTGTGCATGTGTGCGTGTGTTCTGACATCATGTACAGGTCGTAAAGTGTGTTTCCTGTCTTCCTCTCACAGGTGCTGAGGTTGGGCTGGTTCACTGCAGCAGGGAACCTGATGTCACTGACACAAATAGTGATAATGAGGATAGGTGTGTTGAGGCCCAGGCGTGTTTGCCAGGGTCTGTCGTTGGGCCACCAATCGACATTACACAGATGTCCACCCCATCCATGCACACAGTCATACTGCCAATACATCCATCATCACCAATGCCCTTAGCTGAGGGACAGTGTACAGTCGGCAATGGCCAGGACAGTGTGGTATCTATGGCACATGCATTCGGACACAGCAGCCACACCCAGAGGTCTGGAACGGTACCACATAGGCAGATGTCCAGGGGTTCTCATTAGAGCACTGCTGGTTATCATGCCCGTGGCAGACGTGCCACAGGTCTTACAACCTCACTCATGTTCCAGGCTGTCATGGAGACACAGGCACGTATGTAACGGTACACCAGACAGGGACTAAGGGCACAGAGGGCACATAACACCACTTTAAATGACAGTATCCATGACCTAGCAGGTGCCACCCATAATTATACTGAGGTCACTGATAGACGTTGGGGTGAGACATTAGATGCCCTCCGCAATGTCATGTCCATGTGTCAGGACAGTGCGGAATGGTTGAGACGTCGATGTGGATGTATGCCAGCAACATTAGCAGCTGGCAGTCACCACGGACATCCCTCAACTCACAGCCGCTCCTGTAGTACCAGTACCAGCCACAGCAATGTTGGTGGTGGGCTGTCCATAGACCGTCCTAGAAGACCACATGCACGTGGCTCTGGCCAGTCCCAGCAGGGACCTGGGTCCAGTGTACATATGTCTACCTCTGAGGATAGTACCCAGTCTGGCTTAGTACCTGATACTGTCAGTAGCACCCCCTGCCAGGCACAGGTACTGTATCCATGGCCAGAGATGGTGATCTGTAAAGCCTGGCAGGTACAGTCTGTGGCTGTCCCACACATCCCCATATATGGCAGCCACATGGTGGAACTGTGTGCATGCAGACACACACACACACATATACCAGACACCTAGGGCTAACACATACTCGCACACATTACATCAACATTGGCCCATACCAGTACTCTTGGCCCTCACACACACACACACACACACACACACACACACACACACACACACACACACACACACACACACACACACACACACACACACACACATGTCGATTGTATGGCTCAATGTAGGCCTCTGGCAAACCAACAACACACCCTGTGCATATGATGAAATCTGTGCCACCTCCTGTCATCTGTAACATTGATGCAGGAACAGGCTAACATGGTGCTGATGCACAGAGTGACTTTATAGCAGTATAGCAATGTTAGCATGTTGTCAGTAATAAAGTGTAATGATATCCTTGAAGGTGTAGCTAAGCAGGCATGATGCATTAAAGCTATGATTGTCAATGTAGTATTGTTTACACCAATTACAATAGTGTATTGTCCACCCACATGCCACTTGGTTGACGTGTGTAGTATTGGCAGCATGTGTTAGAGAGTGGACAGTACATGTGGGATGTGTGCAGCACAGGTTTGCAGGTGTACATTTGCGAACATGGTGGAGGTGCACTGTCTGCATGTACGTGCATAGTGGACACATGGGCAGGGTGACATGCCCTATATTACACAGTGTTAACACTCCATAGTTTCTATTGGTGGCCAGTATGCATAGTACTACACACACTTTGGAACTTGGGTACACATGTGTGTATGACATGGTTTGACACTGTGCTGTGGGTGATACTGTTACTATCTGTCATTGGTTTGCATTCTGGTAGTATACATAACATCAACAGCCTGACCATAAACAATCGTTAGATGATGTCTTGACAACTGACACACACATGTAGGACACACAGTAACATTTGTATCCTTCAGGAACTATACGTTGCCAGTAACCAGTGGTGTTCACCTGCACCCATTCCTGGGACTACTCCTGTTTGGCATATAGCTCTCTTAGGTACAAGCAAACACAGTAGGGATATGTCCATCCACGTCTGGAAATGCATACTGTGGCCTGTAATGCATTCTCCAGATGACACACACATCCTCCGCAAGGGTTTCATACAGACAGATACCTGTTGTCAAACCCATGCTGTAATGCTATAAGCCAACTAAAGCATAGTCATCCACCTTTACAAAACATAGTATCCCCACAGTACCACATAGGTAGTAGCACCCAACATGTTGAACAGGTACCGATGTGTACGTACAGCCAAGTGTTACGTCATCTCTCCTTTGGTAATCACATTTCCAAAGGTATTTTGAAATCCCTCGGTGAATCACATAAGCAATAAGGGGTTTGCATGCATATCCACAAAGGTTGTTGTACACCTATAATGAATAGCCATCATTGACAGACTTTGCTGCGTTTGGACAGGTCTGAAATATACCTCAGGCATAAACCCTCACTCACACTATTCAATAGAAACCGTAATGAGTATGTGTGACACGGATGACCTAGGCCAGGGATCACTGCAGTGACTGAGCTTGTCACAAGCATACAGATGTGACCTAAGGTCTAGAAAGCGGCAGCACACTCTGGCAAAGATAACAGATGTGTTCATGGAGAAAGCACGGTTCCCACCTATGAAATAATTGAGGTCACATGTACGTATATGTATTTGCCACACAGCTACTTGACGTGCAATGCACATACTGTTGTCATTGTGATATGTCATACAGTAGTAAAAGCAAAACCCACAACACAGTGACCAACTGTGTCAGACACATAGAGCACACACACTCATCAAGTGCAGGATTCAAACCCCTACCTAACTACTTTATGATATTAGAGCAATACGCCTTTACACGATGCACTATACACATTACTAGGAGTTTGCTTTTCCACAGGTATATTTGTAGGATGGTGACATCATCAGACTTGACAAAGATAAGTATACCACTTTTAAGGTGTTGTAGTTGTCCCCAAAAAGGTTGCTCCTCTACAAGAAGATACACACACACACATTTGAGAAGTGCAGGATTTAAACCCCTACCAAACTACTTTATGATATTAGAGCAGTATGCATTTACAAGACGCGCTATACACATTACTGGGAGTTCTCTTTTCCACAGGTATATTTGTAGGATGGTGACATCATCAGATTTGACAAAGATAAGTATACCACTTTTAAGGTGTTGCAGTTGTCCCCAAAAAATGTACTCCTCTACAAGGAAATACACACACACAGATGTCAAGTGGAGGATTCAAACCCCTACCTAACTACTTTATGATATTAGAGCAGCACGCATTTACACAACACGCTTTACACATTACTGACAGCTCTCCTTTCCACAGGTATATTTGTAGGATGGTGACATCATCAGACTTACAAAGATAAGTATACCACTTTTAAGGTGTTGTAGTTGTCCCCAAAAAGGTTTCTCCTCTACAAGGAGATACACACACACACTCTCACACAGTTGTCAAGTGCAGGATTCAAACCCCTGCCTAACTACTTTATGACACTAGAGCAGTATGCCTTTACACAGCACGCTATACACATTACTGGGAATGCTTCTTTCCACAGGTATATTTGTAGGATGGTAACATCATCAGACTAGACAAAGTGGGTTACATTAGGTGACATTAGGTGGGCTACATAGAAGGAATTTCTAAACACTTTGGCAATGTGATCATCAAAGGAGAGTTTACTATCTACCTGGGTCCCCAGGGCCATAATTACATTCACTGTACATACTGGATTACCACCTATGTGGTAATTGGTGTGCACTTTGTTTTATCCAAAGGAGATGACTATGCATTCTTTGGCATTCTGCTTGAGGGCATTGTTTTGACACCAGGTATCTGTCTCTGTAAGACCCTTCTGGAGGATGTCTGTGTCAGCCGTAGAGTTGATTATGGACCACAGTTAGCAGTCACCTGCAAACATGTTCAGCCATACTCCTCCCATGCTTGCCTGTACCTCTGAACAGTATCTAGTGAACAGGTGGGGTCCCAGGACCAATACCTGTGGGATGCCATTTGTGACTGGTTTAGAGTCGGACATGGCACCCACAACTCTGAACATGTGTGTTTGATCTGTGAGCCAGTTGGCCACCCATCCTGTGACATAGCTGTTAATGTTCAAGCTGGTAAGCGTGTCCATGATGCCAGAGTGGGGAATGGTGTTGAAAGGCCTTAGTGAGGTCCACGTGGGCTGTGTGGACTACTTTCACCTCCATCTATGTCCTTGGTAACTGTTTCAAATAAGTCGACTAGGTTTAGGAGGCAGGATTTACCTTTAACAAAGCCAAGTTGGGTAGAGTCCAGTGTCTGGAGGTTCCCAATGTCTCTGTTTATGGGTTCCATGATAATTTGCTCCATAGCTTTGCAGACTAGGCTGAGTAGCCCTATAGGGCAATGGTTTCCTGGTTCTGTTGTGGCACCCCCTTTGTGGAGCTGGATGACTGTTGCTGTATGCCATTCTTTGGGTACATAGCTTGTGGTAAGGTTGAGTCTGGACAGTGAATGTAGGTGAGGGTGTAGTTCCTTTTGGGGCTGGTGTAATTCACAGCCTGGGACACCATCCAGTCCCATTGATGCTGTGTTCTTAGCTTTGGAGAGGACTGTTTATACCTGTATGTCCATGAAGTCTGGTGCTCTGCATTCTTCTGGGATGGACACAGGCCCTTTTGTGGGTGATGGGGGGGGGGTTGCACTGAACTTGTCCCCCAGGATGTGGGCAATGTAAGTTGGTTCAGTGTATCTTTTTGCCATTTTGCAGTAGCTGACAGCATATTTGAGAGTTGCCACCTAAATGTATGGTATAGCTAACGAAGGCTTTGTGGTTGTTATTCTTACATTACTTGGCAATTTGTCTTTAGAAACTGGCCTTGGATTATGTTATGAGTGATCATTGTTTCTTCCTAATAATGATCAGTGATGCCTTTCCTTTTGTGAAGTTTGCTCTATCATGTGTTCGTTTCCTCCTTCTGTTGTTTAGCTTATTTATGTGCGACGACCACCAGATTCGTTTCCTATTTTTGGAGGAGTGCATCTTGGTTTTATCTGGGATGTCTCAATCCATGCATCCCTATAGATGCTCATAGAATGCACTTGTAAATAATTTGGCAGATTGTATAGCATTATCCTATAGCAAGGGGACTTTGGAACTTTCCACGTTGGTCTTGGGAAGTGTGCAGTTTGCTTTTGAAGATGTCTTCACAGTGGTTTCCTTGACTGTGGGGGGGTGGGATGTGGATGTCCAGTGCAATTACTTTATGATCTGATATTACCAGCGAGGGGTTTATCTCTGTTGTGGAACACTGGTACCCCATGTTGGTGATGATCAGGTCCAGTATGTTGTCACCTCTAGTGGGCATGGTGACCAGCTGTTCCAGGGCATTTCAGTTTTTAAACTCTAGGAAACATTGGGCAAAGGACGTTGTACATGAGTAATTCTCCCACTCAATGTTTGGGTAGTTGTAATCTCCTCATATAATGGTGTTTGATAGGACCTTTATATTTTCCACTGTTCTCAGGAATACTGAGTGAGGTTCCTGAAACAAGATAGATCATCTGTAACAGGCTACAATCTGATAAGCAGCTTTGCCCAATGTTAGTTGCACTTGCATGGTCTACAAGGCGTCATGCTGTGCCACTAACCTGAAGGTGTGGGTATCCATAAGGTAAATGGATACACCCCTTCCTTTTGTATTTCACTCTGGGTTTTGGGGCTGAAGATCAGTGGGACTGTGAGTGTTTTACATGGAGCATGTCCAACAGCTCTGTGTTTGACATAGCTTTGTATGTTAGCAGGGATCACCTCTGAGTAGGTGATATGCGAGAGAGTACAGCTGGAGCATTTTGAGACGGTCTGTGTATGGCATGTATTTCAGGCCACTAATGCTCTTTATGAGGTATTTCTGCAGGCTTTCCAGTTGTTGTAGATGTCTTGTGAGGTACATAGCAAAAGGGGCATTGTACTCTATTATGGATCTAGTGAGTGATGAGTAGAGGGGAACAATATCCTCTTCTATTCTGCATGAGACACCCTTTGTGATGAGGTGTGCCACATAGAAGGATTTCCTGAATACTGTGGGGATTTGATTATCACAGGTGTGTCCACTGTCCACTGTCCACCTGTGACCCAAGGTCTCTTATCACACTTTCAGTGTTAAGTATACTACCGCCTATGTTGTAGTTCACGGCTATAGAGTTTTTACGAAAGGGGATGACAATGCATTTATTGGTATTGAGCTTGAGGCCATGGCTTTGACACCAAGCATCTGTCTCAGTGAGGCCCTTCTGTAGGATGTCCACATCTTTAGTATTTACAATTATGGCTCCTAGTTTGCAGTCATCTGGAATCTTCATTAGCCACAGACCTTCCTTGTTAAAGTTTACTTCAGGGATGTAGATACAAAACAGGACAGGACCCAGGACTGAACTGTGGTACTGCACTCGTCACTGGTCCAAAGTCATACTTGGAGTCTGCTACTTTCACAGTGTGTGTTCTGTCAGTGAGCCAGTTGGTAACCCATCTTGTGACATAGCAATTTATACCTAGTTTAGTGGGTTTATCTATAATTCCAGAGTGGGGGATGGTGTTGAAAGCCATGGCAAGATCTACATAGGCTGTGCGAACCACCTTACCCTTGTCTACGGTTCTGGTGACTGCTTCAATGTCGTCTATCAGGTTTAGGAGACATGATCTGCATTTTACAAACCCAACATGGTTGTGGTCCAGAGTTTGGAGTTTACCAATGTCTTTTTTTATAAGTTGTATGATGATACATTCCATGGCCTTGCAGAGCAGGCTCATCAGGCTAATGGGTCGCTAGTTCCTGGGGTCCATGATGTCTCCACCCTTGTGTAGTGGGATAACCGTCACTGTGCACCCTTCAGCAGGCACAAAGCCTGAGGTGAGGCTATGCCTGAACATGGTATGTCGGTGTGGTGCCTGTTCATTCTGTAGTTTGTGTAGAACACAGCCTGGGAAGTTATCTGGTTCCATGGATGCTGTGATACTGGCTTTGGAGAGTGTTTTTTACCTGTACAGCCATGATGACAGCAACTTTGCAGTCTTCTGTTGTAGAGATGTGCTCTTTCATGGGTGAGAGGGGGTAAAGCTAGCACTGATCCTATCTGCCAGGATGTTGGCAATATCAGTTGGGTCTGTATATTTAGTGCCATTGAGCTGTAACTCAGAGCAGATCTGAGTGTTGCCATGACATGGACCTGTCTGTTGGGCAGAGAGCTCCTGAGTAGACAGTATGCAACAGAGTACAGATTGAGTTAAATTCAGTCTTGTTGCATGGAGCAACTGTTTGAGGCCAGTAATCCTCTAGTTGCAGTACTTCAGTGGTCTTTCCAGCTGCTGCAGGTGCCTAGTCAGATTCATCACATGTGTGTTGTGGTAATCTCTGATGGGCCTGATGACTGATGAGTAGAGGGGACCTCCTTTGACCTACATGCAAAGACCTTGGCAGTTTGTGGGAACACATGGCATGATTGTCTGACCACTTTCTGGAAGTAGAGATGGCTATCCACATGTGTCCATAGATCCCTTATTATCACCTCCATATTTAGGGTGTTGGCACCTATGTGGTATTTGTATGACTGTAGCTCTTGGCCATAATTTTGACACCACATCTGTCTGACTGAGTCCCTTTTTAGGTATGTCTCTGTTGTCCCAAACATCGATTATGACGTCTTTTTTGCAGTCATCCACAAACTTTGCTAAACATATCCCTTGTGTGTTTGACTGTATTTCTGAAACTATACACCAGACAGGAGGGGTCCCAGGACTGAGCCATGGGGGACAGCAGTTGTTACCGGCTTGAACAGGTGACCACAATTCTTACCTTGTGTGATCTATCTGTGCCCCAGCTGGCAATCCATCGGATGGCATACATATTTATGCACAGGTTGTTGATTTTGTGGATACGACATGTGTCTGGGATGTTGAAAAAGGGCTTTTCAAGGTTTATGTGGGAAGTGTGTAGCTCATTTCATTGATGTATGTCCTGGGTGACTGCCCTGAAAACAGTCTAGCAGGTTTGGGAACCATGATCTGCCCCTGACCAAACCAAAATTTGTAGGGTTGGGTATTTGTAGGCTCCCAATAGCTCTGTTTATGAGTTCCATCATGTTGGACTCCATGGCCTTGCAGATCAGGCTTAATAGACTTATAAGACAATAGTTCCCATGGTATGTTGTGCACCAACACTTGTGGAGTGTGCCAAACATTGGTGTAACACATTCAACAGTTTCATAACCTGTACAGAGGGTGAGGCTCAACAGACTGTTCAGGTGCAGGGTCTGTTTGTTCTGGAGTTCACTTATGACACAGCTATGGAAACAATGTATTCCCATAGATGCTGGGTTTTCAGGTTTGGAAGGAGCTGTTTACCCATTCTATATCTGATATCTGTGCTTTCACAATCTCCAGGTATGATGATAGGGCCTGTTGCCAGTGAGAGGGGGGTTTGTATGTATGAGCCTGTCTGACAGGATGTTGGCAATGTCAATCATTTACAGTTTGCACTGACTCAGGACATATATGACTGTACATTGCTATTTATGACATAGTGGAAAGAAGCGTCATGGTTCTCTATGGACTCCTTCACAGATTATTTTGCCAGAACATGGATTGGATAATGTTTGGAGTGCACATTGCTTATTCATGATACTGATTGCAGGTTTATCGATCTTCTTTGCTTTTTCACTTTCTGTGAACAACTTAAGTACTTGTGGTACATAGTTTGATTATGACAGGGTTCCAATATATTATATGTGTCTGTTTTCATATAACTGTGTGCACAAGGCAGGATTGGTGAATTGTGACAGGTTCCTGGGGTATAACATATGCAACATCCAGATATGTGTGGACCACTGCTGTACTCAGACATGGCCTAAGTGTGTGAGCATGCCCAGTATGACCTTTCAATATGTTGTTGCCTGGCATTTGCTTCATTTATTTAAGTGTGTGAGCATGCCCAGTATGACCTTTCAGTATGTTGCTGACTGACATTTGCTAAATTTGTTGAGGTGTGTGAGCACGCCCAGTATGACCTTTCACTATGTTGCTGACTGAGATTTGCTAAATTTGTTTGTGTGTGAGCATGCCCAGTATGAACATATATACTATATGTGTGTGAAAAATCATGTTGGTTTCTACTTCAGGGCTCACCTTTGTGTTGTACATCGACAGGAAGCACGCTGTGCCTGCAGGGCTTCCATGAGTCACTTTGCATAGACTTATCAACATTTCTACATACAAGGGGGACAGCTATCATTTGTACATTTCTACCTGGGGGGCGCACCTGATTGTTACTGTGGGTGTACATAGGATGAGGGGTTCACCTGACACTTATACACATTTGCTAGGCCTGCACTGCTATGTCAGGTACTCCATTTCAGTCTGCACTGTTGCCTATCGTACTGGCTTGAGGCATACTACTGTATTATAGATCTTAGCTTCCAATTTCATGTATATTAGTTTGTGACTTCATAGCCTACCCAACCCACATCACACTGCCTGGCCTGCTGTTATCTGTCTGCATAGGCAATTGTGCTTAAATATGCTAAATAGTGGTAAAATGTGCTTAGCTCTGCTTTATATTGCTTAAAATAGGGCAATCATGCCTCAGGTGGTGCTGCAGGGCTGCCTATGTCGGATGCACATAGTACACTCCCTATACATGTTTGAAAACAGGTAGTTCCAAGTTAGGCATCCCTTTTATTGTATGTGCGAGTCAGAGAGAGGTGTCATTTCCAGGGTTCCTACTGATTCAGTGTATGTGCTATGTGTTGCCTCTTTGCCAAGGCCAGGGCATACTGGGCACGCCTCCTTCTGCCTACTTGAGCAGGCTCAGGTTCTTCCTCCTCCGAGTCACACTGTGCCTGTGCAGGCCTTGGCAATGGTGGGGGCTGTTTGAACCTGCCCATGCTGTTCCTGCTGTAGCTGTTTTCGCAGGATCATATTGTGTAGCATGGCACATACCATGACAATTTGGGTACATGTAGTTGGTGAGTACTGCAAGGCTCCACCAGACATGTCCAGGCACCGGAACCGTGACTTTAGCATCCCAAACACACGCTCAATAATGTTTCTTGTTTGTGCATGTGCCTCATTATGGTGTTCTAGTTTGGGTGTGTGTGCATTTCTGATGGGTGTCATCAGCCACGGCTCCATTGCATATCCAGCATCCTCCACTAGGTGACCGTTAGGGATGTCCCCATTGGCAAATCTCTGGTACAGCTGCGTCAGATGCCAGATGTGGGAATCGTGGTAGCTTCCAGGGCAGCCAGCACACACATTCGTTATTATGCCCTGGGCATCGCACACGACCTGGCAGTTGATGGAGGGGAAGCCCTTGCGGTTGACGTAGACCCTACCCCGCTCATCGGGTGGTGCTTTGATATGTATGTGCATGCAGTCTATTGCACCCACTACCTCAGGGTATTCTGCTATTTTGTGGAATAGATGCATATTGCTGGCTAATGCCTCACAGGAATTGGGGAAATATATGTGCTCACTGACATGTGCTGACATGGCATCCAGGAACTGGTGCAGTACCCTGGATGCTGATGCCAGTGAAATCCCCATCATATCACCAGTTGGTCTCTGGAAGGTACCTGTAGCTAGTATTCGTAGGCCAGCACATACCTTGGTATCCATGGGATGGGTTCCCCTCTGTTGGTTCTGTGTGTGAGGTGTGGCTGGCACAGCTCAACAATTTGCTGCAGGAGGTCTCTGTCCACTCTATAGCACTCCACTATCTCCAGCTCATGTAGCCACTGGTAGGTTACCCTGGGTCTGTACACTCTTCTCCATCTCCTCACTGTGGATTGCTCTGCAGCATTCACAACATCACCACCCTCAGCATCTTGCATATGTTGGTTTATGATAGCAATAGCAGCCCCTAACATTTTGTCTGACTTAAGCTTTCTAAGTTTTCACTCTTTGTATACTGCAGTGTTGCTGAGTTCTTGGGAAAAAAACAGGGTAGACTGCTGTTTACAGAGTTTAAAGGGCTGGGCTGGGCTGGGCTGGGCCAGTCTACTGCCTGTGTAATTGGCTGATTCTGATATATTTCATCTGGCAGCTCTGCTAGTTCTCCTTGGTTAACTTCCTACTACTTCTTTTCCTTCCTTTTTCCCTTTCTGTTTCCATAAGGGGCAGTGCCGCGCAAACAAGCGCACACATGAGCACACACACGCACACACGCTGTGTGCCTGTTTGCAAGAAATTTCAGAAATATCCACGGCTTACACCTTTGGTTTCTTGTTTTCAGCTAGGACAACTGTAGACACACCTCTTGCAATCCTGAGCAACTCAGGGCAAATACAAGCCACTGTGCTCCAATCAGCTTACAGTCTTTCAGACATACCCCCTCATGATATCACCTGTCTTCTACTCTACTATTCCCCTACTCCTACACTTACACTCTAGGGACATGGCTCACATGCCAGAGAAAATTGGGATTCACTATCCTTATCCTCATTTGCATAGGATTGCCTACTAATGCTTGGTTACATCTCTCACACTGAGCTTCCCTCCCTTAGCAACCACTACTAAGTGGCCATGTTGTTTTCAGCCTGCCATTCACCTGCATGGCAGAACAAGCTTTTTAGTGAAAATGCCCATTTGTGGCTATTTTTCACTTTTTTTCATTTTATTTAAAGCGCAGCACGTTTGCTCGCCATTGTGCTATGCTTAAACATCGGCGATCGTGGACAAAAAATGGATTTTAAGAATTTACAACATTTGCAAATGCCAATGGCCTTATATTTGGCCATTGGCATGCTTCCTCCACTAGATGCATCCTTTATTTGGAGCTGTTACCAACAGAGTACATTTCTGCAAATAACACTACTCTTACACAGACAGGTTAGTGTTTCCTGGATTGCAAATTTACCTCATTTGCATAGCTTTTAGCAGCAAATGAGGTAATTTGCATACCATAACACTGTCTGTGCAAGAATAGCTTTAGAAGCTCTCATGCACGCCCCTGCCGGCTATTGCTGAATCACTCAGCAGACATATTGCCTGTCTGCCGTCTTACACTACTCTTACACTCCGTGCAAGCCTTCATGAATCCAGCCCTCTATGTGTGTGAAAGTCCTCACATTTGTTTTTTCAGCACAACACTGACTTCGGACATTGTACACCCTTCTGCGTTTTAGCAGTTTTGCCCTTTTCCTCTTACGCACAACCTATTATTCTATCTACTGTTGAGGTTTGTAAGGGCACATTCATGTTATTTATGTCTGCTAATGGAATGAATGTGTTACAGAGAATGTACTACATATAGATGTATGCATGTGTGTATGCATATATACTTATAATGAACTCACTGACCTCCATGAGGCGGTCCAATAAGAACCAGCCCATCCAACCCTGACACGCCTGGATCCTTAATTTCATACCCATAGTTCCTCAACCCCACCCGAGTTCAACATACAAGCATACCATCCATTGTCCAGTTGCTATCGAAGCCGTGACACACATCCACACATTGCCTCTCCCAAGCGTGAGGGGCCCTACACGCACATTGTCTCAACCCATGTATTCTCAGGCTCTCCCACCATTTAATCCTTGAACATACCTGCCCTTGCTTGTGTAATGGTGGGATGGCCAAACAGCCTATCAGTTTTTGGGTAGTCCCACCAGGGACTACCCTCTGATTGTAAAGTAGACTTAGCAGATCAACAATGTTACTCCCACTAGTAATATCCTGCCTGTGGTGTGAGTAGAAGTGCTTTGCTCACTACTGCCCAGCTTGATATGACATACGCTGACAGTGCTATATAATATTGGAGTTGCTGTTGATTCCCTTCTCATTCCTTTTGTATGCTTTATTGTTACGATGTTCATTCTTCATATATATATATATATATATATATATATATTATATATAATATATCTGTACATACTTATATAGATTTCCTATTGGGCACTGCTTACACCCGCGCAAGCTCACTCAGACTTGCTTACTGGTACTTATATATGTTTACTGTTGCTTATTTGTGCTTACACCTGCTTACTAGTGCCTTTTTCATTATGACAGTACCACTTTGATTGAATGACATTTAGTTAAACATCTCATGTGATACTCTTATGTCAGTTTTACAGCAAAACAACATTCATTCCACATGGAAAATGATATGTCCTATTGTTGCACTCGAACCGTGAATGTCTGTTCATTAGGTGGATGCTCTAAACACTACACTATCGATGTTTACTCTGATTCCACACATTTTTCTCTATTTGAATTATTTTGATGTGTAAGCTATGCTTGGCAGAGGGTAGCGACGTGCAAACACGCTACGATTTGCTTACCCTTTTGATAGTGCAGCAAACCAAATGAAAAATAGGGACCCGGGGAATCTAATTGTGAAAGTTCTAGGGATGGGGCTCAACATTCCACTACGTGCTTGTGTGTTTACTACTTCGATTTTATTTCACTGTTCGTGGACACTCTTGTATGCTTGGCATTCATTTCAGTATTCACGGACACTGAATTGCTGACTTACTATTAGAAGCGGGCTCTAATATTAAGCATTGTAAGTTGTGCAACTGTCGGGGCATGTTTCTGCCTCCATAGAGCACTTGTACATGCCCCCTGCACTCACACACATTTCCTGTGCATATTGAGGGTGTGGCAGCGTGCCCTCATACATATTTATATGGTGCTGCTGCATCATCTATAATGAGGATGCTTGGCGCAAGGCTAAAACCGTTGTTGTGCCAAGCTTCATGAATCCTGGGGAGAATCTTTGTACTGGGCTAACTACCTGTTTATTAAGTAGTAAACAGATAACTTTTGTCAAAAGACTTGACCAGGTCAAGATATGCCACATGCACTGAATGGACACCATCTTTAGCACCCATATCCCTTTCAAAAAAGTTTATAAAATTAAATAGACATGCTCTACCTTTCACAAAGCCAAACTGTTGGAGTCAAGTCTAATAAGATTCTTGACATCACAGTTTATAGGGTCAGTTATAATATAGCCCATGGTCTTGCAGATGAAGAAGATGAGGCTTGCAATACTGATAAGTCTGTAATTACCATGTCTGATATAAGGCCTCCCTTGTGTGGAGCTACATCAACACTACAGTGTTCTACTCAAACATTGTGAGGAGTGTGTTTGCAAGGGCATTTTTAGCACTATTAATTAAACAACAAGGTATATTGTCAGGTCCCATGAAGGAATTATTTTTGGTCCTGGTTAGCATTTTTAATAAACCGTCTTTAGAGATAATTGGTAGGATTCAGATATTTTTGGGCTTTGCAGGAAAGTCTAAAGGCTAAATTGTTGGGTTCCTATTACGTGATCAAAAGTATAAAACTTGGAACACCACAAGATCGAACTTGTATGTTTGAAATTTTATAATTGCGAACACAAAAAAAAAAAACCAACAACGGGCAGAAAGTAACTGTCGTAAGCACCCCCACACTCCCCCACTCTTTAAATATACCAACTCCGAAATCACACTACAGTGCAGAAAGGGAATATTTCCCTTTACTGCACTGTAGTGCAATCTCGGAGCTGGTATATTTAAGTAGGGGGTGCGGGGGGGTGCAGGGGGGCTTGCCCCCTGCTTACAGCAAGTTCTTGTGTTTCCTGTCATGTTTTAATTGTTTTATTAGGTATTCAATGTTACTGAACTTTGATGATATGGTGTCGACCATATCGTATTCAAAGTTCAGTAACTTTCAGTATCTAATATAGACCCAAAATTGTCAATGCATTTATTTGCAAAGATATTGCCAATGTCTATTGGGTCAAAAGAGGAGGTGTCATTATGAATATATTCCAAGCAATGTAGGGTATTGTTTTATAGTTTTCCAACATAGCTAAATAAGAGTTTACAATCATCTTTGATTTCAGTGGCCAGCTTAAATTTATGGACTCCTATACAGGACCTGATAGTGTTCCTTAGAGTTTTTTAGTTCTTTTGAGATTATCCTTAAGATGAGAGGTTTTGGATCTTCTAAATAATGTAAGGTGTTTCTCTCTTTTGTTGTTTAGTTTATTTACAGGTGGTGGACCACCACAGCAGTTTTTTAAATGCCTGTGATACTTGGTTCTGGTTAGGACTGTTAGCTCTATGCATTTTTCTAAAAGGATGGGGAATTCCTTGTTGCTGTAGTACAGTTAGTGGAGGTGCAGCTATATGTTAATTTTGATATATTGGCACAATGTAGGTTGGTATTGGTATGT
This sequence comes from Protopterus annectens, assembly GCF_019279795.1. Taxonomy (NCBI): domain Eukaryota; kingdom Metazoa; phylum Chordata; order Ceratodontiformes; family Protopteridae; genus Protopterus; species Protopterus annectens. The sequence continues at coordinate 1,901,211,270 of NC_056726.1, read as the reverse complement.
TTGTGGCCCTTAATTATAATAGGATTTAATGAAGAACCTTTTAGGAGTTAGACTACTCTAGGGAAGGAGAGACCAGTGAAACAATGCAAGAGGTGGCCATATTTGGAAGAATCAGGTCAAGAATGCTGTGCCCTCTAGTAGGTTTATTTACCAACTGCTCAGGTTAATTTTTGTTTATTAAATGCAGGATTTTTTGGACATATACTACAGTGAGGGTACTGTTGTCACAGTTTATTAAAGGATAGTTAAAATCACCCAAAATAAACGTAATGCTACTCAACGCTAGAAGTCTAAACCTCAAAATGCACTCTCTCAAGGCACTCCTAAAAATGGAGAACATCGATATCTGTGCAGTAACTGAGACCTAGTTCAAGGCTCCAGAGAGCACCCCATGCAATACCAGGCTACAACTCTTACCACACTTTTTGGCCACCAAACCAGGACCGAAACACTAAAGGTGGAGGAGTGTCCATATTCACCAAGGATATTCACAACACCAGGCTAGTTGCCCAACACAATGTGTCTGAAATTCTCCAGGTGCAACTAACACTAGGTAAGACTGCAATCCAAATTGTAGATTGCTACAGATCCCCACCATGCCACAAGCTTCTCACTACACCTTTCCTAAACATACTGGAAAATATTAAGATACAACCAAACACCCTAATACTGTGTGATTTCAACTACCCTGCCATTAACTGGGAAAACTACTCATGTACTAACACCTTTGCCCAACAGTTCTTGGAATTCATAAATCCCAGCACCCTGGATCAACTAATCCTTAGTCCCACCAGGGGCTCCAATATCCTAGACCTGGTCATTGCCAACATGGGAAATCGATGCTCCGCACCTATGGTCACCCCCTTGTTGGTCAGGTCTGACCATAAGCTAATCATCCTTGACATCCACATCCCACCCCCACCCCCCAGTAAGGAAACCTCCGTAAAAAACTTCTCCAAAGTCAACTTCATGCTACTCAAGTCAGAAGTGACAAACTTCATGACACCCATGTAGATGGGAACTGAAAGTTCGACTGCTGAATCCTACACTGAGGCACTGTATGAGCACATCCACTCGTGCATGAATCGTGCCATCCCCAATAGAACCAAGACGCTCTCCTCCAAAAAAAGGAAGCCAGTCTGGTGGTCCCTTGCCATAAACAAACTTTACAACAAAAGGAAGAAACTGTTGCAGAAACGAGGAAAATCCCTGGATGCAAAAAACTCCCTTACAAGCCTTAGTAAGAAGCTGAGATCCCTCATAAAATCCTCCAAAGTTAGTTACAAAAATAAAATTGCCAAAGATTCCAAAGACAACCAAAAGGCATTCTATAGCTATGTCAAGAATCTAAATGGCAATGCTCAGATCTGCTCTGAGCTACAACAGAATGGCATTAAATATACTGATCCCAAGGATATTGCCAATATCCTGGCAGATCGATTCAGTTTAAACTTCACCCCTCTCTCACCCCCTAAAGGGCCCATCTCAATACCGAAAGATTGCCAAATTCCAGTAATAATGGCCACACAGGTAAAAAACACACTCTCCAAACCTAAGAATACAGCATCCATGGGACCAGATGACATTCCAGGCTGTGTACTACATGAACTGCAAAATGAACTGGCACCTCACCTAAGTGTCATGTTTAATCATAGCCTCACCTCAGGCTTCATGCCCACTGAGTGTTGCACAGCTACAGTTATTCCACTTCACAAGGGTGGATCCACCTTGGATCCCGGGAACTACCGCCCCATCAGTCTGACGAGCCTGATCTGCAAGGCCATGAAATGTATTATCATGGAACTTATAAACAAACACATCGGCAACCTTCCAACACTGGACCCCACACAGTTTAGGTTCATGAAGGAACGATCTTGTCTCCTGAATCTGATTGACTTCTTCGAATCAGTCTCCAGAGCTGTGGACAAGGGTAAGGTGGTCCAACAGCCTATTTGGACCTCATCAAGGCCTTCGACACCACCGCCCACTCTGGAATCATAGATAAACTTACTAAGCTGAGCATTAATCCCTACGTCACTCGATGGGTTGCCAATTGGCTTACTGACGGAACTCATACTGTAAAAGCAGCTGAATCCAAATCCAGCTCCAGACAAGTGACAAGTGTAATACCTCAAGATTCAGTCCTGGGACCGTTCTAGTTTGGCATCTACTTCTCTGAAGTACAGGCCAACACTAAGGGACTCTGGCTAACAAAGTTTGCAGATGACTGCAAACTGGGAGCCATTATTGAATCCCCAAATGATGTGGCTATTCTACAAAAGGGCCTTACAGAAACAGATGCTTGGTGCCAGAGCCATGGGCTCTAGCTCAGCGCCAAGAAATGTATAGTTATCCCCTATGGGAAAAACCATGTACCCGTGAATTACCACATAGGTGGCAGTACACTAAACATCGAAAGTGTGATAAGAGACTTAGGGACACAGGTGGACAGTGGTCTCACCTTCGATATCCACATCACCACAACAGTCAGGAAATCCTTCTATGTGGCACATCTCATCACTAAGGGCTTTTCATCCAGAAAAAGGAAGGTCATTGTCCCACTGCATTCATCCCTCATTAGACCCATTATAGAATACAATGCCCCATTTGGTATGTACCTCTCAAGACACCTGCATCAATTGGAAAGGCCACAGAAATACCTCACTGAAAGAATCACAGGCCTAAAGCAGATGCCCTATGCTGACCATCTAAAAAAACTCCACCTATACTCTGTCGCATATCGTCTACTCAGAGGCGATCTCTGCTTAACATACAAGGCCATGTCAAACCCAGAACTGTTGGACATGCTACACTTAAAGAAATCCCAATCCCTCAGAGACACATGCTCCAGGGATCTAAACCTTGCAAAACTTGCTGGAGGGATAGGTTCCTGACCCAGAGACTCCCCAGACTCTGGAATAGACTGCCCATACATGTCAAGCAGAGCGCCTCTTTGGCCTTCTTCAAAAGGAACCTTGATGATTGGATGGGAGATAGGAACTTCACCCCGGGGATCATGTCAGTCGCCCTGCCAGACAGGGGTCCAGGGAAGTAATTACTGTGGGAAGAAATAGCCAGGGACTTGTTATGGCTATGCTTGTATAGGCTGTAGGGCCAATAGCCTAGTACCAACCTATGAACACTGAGGAATCTTATATGCTCATTAGGGGAAAAGAAGGTGTTCAGTAACACTCTATTAGTTGATAATCTTATGTAATGATATGTGTAGCTCAGTGAGTTCAGTTTGTGAGTCCTTAGGGATCTGCCCGGAATAATGTTCCTTGGCAAATATGGAGACTTCACAACATTTGTCATTGGGTCTAAAAGCATGAAAATTGCAAAACTGGTACAGAGGAAACACCATCTTTACATTTAAACTAAGCTTCAGAAACTGTGCAGACACTGATGTTTTCCAAATGCAGGAATGCCTCAGGATCAGCTAACATTGTTTCGACTTCTGGCATTGACGAGGGCTACTTTAATATGATTCAGTTCTGGGACTGAAATGTTAGTTACATTGAAATGCCTTTCAATTACACTCAATTAGACTCTAACTAAAAATGGCACTGCGGGCAGCAAAGGCTTTAGCCTGTATGGAAAACGCTTGAAATGAGAAGTGCAGGCCATCCTTAGAAAAGCAAGCTAGACTGTTGAGCATTTTGTCCCATAATACCCATACTGGATTATCCTGAAATGACACCAGCTATACAGTCAATTATTGAAGCCAATTATCATGAATTTGTATCTATTTATTTATTTTTAATTTGTTTATCAGGTAAGTGGGCTGGTCTACTGACACTTTTTAACCTCAAATTGAGCACAGATATGAAACACATACTTGAATAACAGAAGTTAATACCTGGTCAGTTTACAATGGAGACAAACAAACAAAACAGGTACATTGCAGGTACATTGTAAAAATGAGTTAATACCTAATAAGATAAAGTAGAAATAAACAGATGTGTAGTTGAGTATAAATATAAAATATAGACATTGGGTGAGACAAACATTAGTACTTTTAGTTGATAGTATCGTATATCTAGGCATTCCAGGTGAAGGAAGGATTCTACTTGGGGCTAGTATCTTATCCACATCTATAACACACATGAAATCTTGCATGAGGTGATACCCTCTGACATGACTTACAGCATATCCTCCAGGATTTTATTTCTCAGGTTGTTCACCTCTACATGTACCACTATCATGTCTTCGTCATATTTGGCGAGAGTTAGGGTGCATATGGCACTTATAATATCAGATCATGGCATCATGAAGACAACTTCCTGTGCTTTTGTTCATCCATGTGAGTGATGAGTCAGTGTGCCTGAAAATAGAGTCAACCATCACCAAAACTTTTTTTTTTTTGCTGCTGTGGTTCAAAATAATAGACTTGGAGTATTTTTGCCCAGGGTGACTCTTTATGGGAGGCTGGCATGAGATAGATGAGTGACATGATTTTTGCTGAGACTTAATCTTCTTATTTCTAGCAGGCTTTGGTAGTAATTGTTTTATAGCCTCAACACAAATGATTTTGGTATAATTAGGGAAGGATCCTGGTGGAGGTATTTGAAGCTCATAGGTAAATATTATTGGTGAAAGGGAAGCCTTCAGTTTAATTAGGTATTTACACCTCTCACAAATGGAATTATTAGGGTTGAGGATACATTCTTTATCTGTGAGCATAAGGCAATTTATACATTGTCTTAGGAGACTTAGTGATTAAAGGCTGGAAACAGAGGTGAAACTAGTTGTTTCATCTTGCATCGTATCTAGTGCTTAGGTGTTTAGATGAGTAAAGAAAATGCAGCACTAAAAAGATAGGATCCTTTCACAGTTAAATTGGAGGAACTTTCCCAATTTTCTCCTCTAATGCTCACTAGTACGAGCAGCTAAGATGATACTTAGAGGCACTACCAAAGAAAAATTTATTGATAATGGTAGGTAATGCAAGAGCCACCAGGTTTAAAGCAGCAACAGTTTGCTCTGGCTCTATGAAATACAATGGCAGGACAAATGTAATGAAATAGCTTAAGGGAAGAGACTTTTTATATGCTTACTGACAACAGCAAATAAAAGAAGAGAGTCTGGGAGCTATGTGTTCAAAGTATTATAATGGGCAATCAACAAGTGATACACTGAACCTAAGAACACAGTACAAATAGGGTGAGATGTGGGAAAGGTCTGGAAAATTCATAGCTACTTAGCTCTGTTGCTGACTTGCCTTGAACTGCCATAAAGCAAAAATACAAACTGAACTAGATTGACACTCATCTCCATTCATCGAAGTAAACTCAGAAATGGAGTATTAAACAGTTCATGGAAGTGGGACAGCTGATCAATTAAACCCATTTTATTAAACGCCCTAATATTTCAAGCCCCTAGCTTTTAAGAAGGGTTTTAATGGTACCTTTCCATTCAAACCTTTCCCTTTATCAGCTCTCCGTCTTATTACCCATCTTGCTTCAGCCATCTCAGTGCTGTTTCTAGTATTAGCTGTCCCCCTTCCACGGACTGTTTGATATTGCAGTTTGGAGTTTACTTCAATGAGTGGAGATCATATTTTGATTGGTTCATCTGCTCTTTACTGCGTTTTGGTAGGCCGGTTGAATTGTATATAGGATTTTGCTTTAAGTCTTTCTGATAGGATGAATGAGGCATATTCTAGCTAATAAGTAAGATTTATTTTGACATTACCATAATAGTGTAGAACATTTTTTATTTATATTAAATTATTTTAGATGTTAGGTTATAGATATATTTTATTATTTATTTCAGATGTGTTATAGATAGATTTCATTGTTTATGTGTTAGTTGGTTTAAGTGATGTTAAGCAGAATACTTTAGAAGCTATTTCACAGTTTTTGATAGGTTTAATGAATTTGATGTTTATCTTTGATTGGATGAAGAAAGTGTATCCAAATGATTGTTAGTCATCCATTTGACTGGCTTAAGTGAATGGGCATTTTTCTATTATTGAATTAATTAGATAATTTTATACACAGATTATTTTAATAGGATGTTATTCCTTTTAAATTGTATGTTTTGCGTATTTGTGATAATGGTCTGATGAAACAGTCTCAATAGTCATGAAAGTACAAACCTAGTTTCTCCTATTTATATTTAATTAAAATGTGCTTTTACCCTGGAATGTACTTTGGTTCAACTCATCTTTTCTTTTGCCTATGCTTATCTTTTGAGTGAACCAATTATCCTTAGAGTCACTATATTAATAAATCTCTTTATATTCTTCAAGTCAGATTTCCACCTGTATTCATATACATTACTGTACCTTATCCAGACATTTTGTTTTTTTGTAACTTCCAGCATCCTCACAGTGTCACCTCTACACTTGGCCTCTCAGTTACTACCTATACATATTGGGGCACTAAAACACTGCTAGGCACAGTTTTTTATCATTTTCTTTTCTTTCTTCATCTTTACACTTGCTTTTATACTTACCCTGGGATTCATGAAGCTCGGTGCAAGGACGGCATTAGCCTTGTGCCCAGTGTGCGGCGTAGAGATGGCACAGCAGCACCATATGCATATTAATGAAGGCATGCTGCCACACCGTCCACTTGCACAGGAAATGTGCGTGAGTACAGGGGCATGTTTAAGCGCTGCACGGAGGTGTGAACATGTTAGCTACAGTAGCGCAACCTAAAATGCTGACTAGTACAGCCTGCCTCTAACAGTAATCACTCCTGTCAGTGTCCGTGGATACTGAAATGTATACAAAACATACAAGAGAGTTCCACGAACACCAAAATAAAATCACAGGAGTAAACATACTAGCACGTAGCTGAATGTTGAGCCCCAATCCCTCGAACAATGACATTTAAAACCCCGTGTCCATATTTCATTGTAGTGTTGATTTTTAAACCAAGTGGAAGCAAAACGCAGCGTGTTTGTGCACCACTGCCCTTTGCTAAGCCTAGCCCAATGGTTAGGGTTACCACCTGTCCCACTTTGCGAGGGCAGTCCCTCTGTGGGCAGTTGTGTCCTGACAAAAAATATTAAAAATGGCAAATGTCCTGAGATTGTAGGACATAATTATTTCCTATATTTTATGTAACAGTTGCATAAAACAGTTATTCTGTATCTAAAATACCTAAATGTTATAAGAAACAGAATAAGCAACTAAAATGCTACAAGAATAAGCTTTTATTTAGGCAAAAAATTAAGTTCTATCCTTTGTACTGACCGTGGGTATGTGTCGGCTTGTAAAATCTGATGTTTGTACCGAAAATGTCCCACTTTGGCCATTTGAAAAGGTGGCAACCCTACCAATGGTCAGAGCATTCGCTCAATATCTGCCCATTTACTGTCCAAGTCATCCTTGTCTGGACAGCCCAAAGATGAATGGGTATTACCTGGGTCAACCTACCATGTCATGAAAGATAAGTATTTGCGTGTACCTATGTGCGTGAAGTACAGCATGTGGAAGACCAGATATGCTAGGGTTGTCCTCATAACCATATTGGTACCAGAGATATGTAGAGTACGCAATGTGTACTGCTGTCAGTGCCATGGGCCAGCAACCATAGAAGGGATGGATGGTCTGTTTGTGGAATTTGGGGGGGGTGACGTGTAATGTAATAATTTGCCAAGGGGAGACTGGGTCGGATGTACAATAGGTGAACTGGAAGTGTACGAGGGAGCAGTGGATGAATCAAAAAGTAAACCAAAGAACATACATTCACATCCCCAATACACCTTGACAGGCCATACTGCAGAACACAATCCCACAAACATATGAACATTAAAATGTACGATACACATGTACAGAACGGTACTGGCTCACACCCACACAATGGTCTGGCCTGAACTGAGCCATCCAACCCCTACACACCTGGATACATAATTGAATACCCATCATCCCCTCCACAGCACCCCACCCCCCTTGCTGAAAGTCCACCAAACCCACCCATACTCGGGCTGCTAACTTGGGCCAGCCATATCTGCACATAGTGCCCCTTACCCACACCTAGTAGGCAGTCTCACCCTAGGCAGTCTCAGGCTTGCAAACTAGGTATCCCATGCATGTATAACCCTCCCTCATTTTCATATAGCCAAAAGAATGGGAGTCATTGGCGTCTGCAATTTTTGGACATCCCTCATGGGATAAGTGTCTGTTCTAAAGATTAGACTTGGTGGCACAGCACGATGTCCAGCCCTGTAGACATCCAGACACAAGTTGCATTAGCAGTAGTTGTCCACAACCCTGCCCAGCCTCCAGCCAGTCCTGCATAACCTACGACCCGGGATTAAACAACTGACCATGATGCACATCTCTCCATGTGCATTATCAGGAATATATACCTTTCACATGTTCCCTAGAAGCTTCCCCATAGCCATCGTCCAAATAGTATACGTCCACAAATTGTATACCCTGTCCAGGTTCCACGTCGTAATGATGCACACAACCCCTGTATACAAATGGTACACATCCCTCCAGGATGCAGGTGTTCATATACATGGCCATGTACAACCCCAGATATGTAGTCATACATCTATAAATGTGCATACTTATATACGCATAGCTACAGCTACACATCACACATACATGCATATAAGTAGTTATCAAGTATGTGTATAAATATGTATACTTGCAAATGTATACATATGTCTCTCAGAAACATATGAACATTAACATGTACTATACATATGTACACCAACTGACTGTCACATTTGTTGCCAGTAGTGTGGAAGGCCTGTAGTAAAGTCATATATCCTAACTACCATCCATGCAGAATGTACCACAGATGGTGTAGTGGTCAAACCGGTGACTAAAGTGTTTCTGTCCCTATGTCCAAACCATGCAAGGGCTGCTAATTTTATATGATGCCCAGAATAATGGCCGTTGGATATAGGGTGATTAAGTAACTTACAAGATGACGTAAGCAGGTATGCGTGGCAGTAAGTGGCGATCATTCAACAGTATGGGAAATGTAAATAAGTATGTAGGTGTATATGCATGTGTATGTACAGATATAGATATAGATATATATATATATATATATATATATATATATATATATATATATATATATATATATATATATCCATGAAGAACGAACATAGTCACAATAAAGCAGTCATAACGAATGTGCAGGGAAACAGCAGTGGAACCCCCCCGTATTATTTAGTGCTGTCATATCAAGCTGGCCAGAAGTGAGCATACCTCCTGCATTTCCAACCACAGGTAGGATGCTAACAGTGGAACTAACTTTGTCCACGTGCTAAGTCTGACTTTCAAACAGGTACAGGGTAGTTACAGTCTCCATTCGGACAAGCAGAAAACCAGAAGACTGATTGAACACCCTGACCATTATATGAACATATGTCCCAGGACCATAAGCTTGGGACGTCTGAATATACTTGGAGTGAACCAACATATGGGATGTGTCTAGAGCAGTAGGGATAGGTGCATGTGTAGTGGTGCGGTTTATTTCCGACCGGAGAATGGATGACTGCTGTGTTAGTGATGTTTTGCTCTGTTTGTTCTGATAACTATGAACCACTGGTATACATGCAAATGAAGCACCACAGCAATAGTGTAGTGGTTAGAGCACCCACCTATCGAGCAGATGTTGCCTGTTCGACTGCAACATACACCATTTACGACATGTAATCCGTATACAAGCGTATCCTGCTAATTTTATGCTGTATAACGATATAATACCATTGAAATGTGAATTGGGGTGATGTATCACAGTAAGAATGCAGAAGGTGTTTGCATGATGGGAAACGGCGGTTAAACATGGTGAAACGGAAAACCGCTGCTGAAAAGTGTTGTACTCACCCTTTGTCCAACTGCCCTTGTTCTGCCCAGCAACACAATAAACCGCCTCGGCCAGGCTCAACGCCAGGACCCTACACACCACAACCAATGTGATTTACCACTAAGCCATGGCAGTTATACCTAACTCTGATGTTATCACAAACATAGCAGACAGCACAGTCATTCAACAGTATGATCAAAGTAATTAATCATGTAGATGTATATGCATGCGTACATACAGATATTATATATATATATATCTACAGAATGAACATGGGCACAAGAAAGCATTCATAACGAATGCAAAGGAAAACAGCAGTGGAACACCCGTATTATCTAGTGCTGACATATCAAGCTGGTCAGAGGTGGGCAAAACCTTTGCGTCTCTAACCACAGGTAGGATGCTAACAGTGGGACTAACTTTGTCCACGTGCTAATTCTGACTTTCAAACGGGTACAGGGCAGTCCCGGTCGGACAAGCCTAAAACCAGATGACCATATGAACACCCTGACCATCATATGAACGTATGTGCCAGGACTATAGGCTTGGGTAGTCTGAATATACTTGGAGTGAGTCAACATGCAGGAGGGGTCCAGAGTAGTAGGGAATGATGCATGTGTAGTGGTGTGGTTTTCCCAATAGGAGAATGGATGCCTGCTGTGTTAGTGAAGTGGTGAGGTGCGTGTTCGGGTAACTTTCAACCATGGGTATACATATAAATGAAGCAGAACACCAATAGTGTAGTGGTTACAGCATCCGCCTAATGAACAGCCATTCACGGTTGCAATTTTGACTATAGCACATATAATTTTCCATGTGGAATGAATGTCATTCTGCTGTAAAACCAACATAATAACATGTAAAAGTGAACTTGAGTAATGCATGGGATATTTAACCAGATCCTTTCAAAGTGGTACTGTCATAATGAATAAGGCACAAGTAAGCACAAATAAGCAGCAGTAAACATATGTAACACACAGTAAGCATATGCGAGTGCACTTGCGCGGGTGTAAGCAGCACCCAGCATAGGAAATGTATATAAGTATGTACAGATGTAATATATACATATATATATATATATATATATATATATATATATATATATATATATATATATATATATATAT
>NC_056726.1:1901142858-1901195358 GCF_019279795.1 Protopterus annectens | reverse complement strand
AAGGTGCGGTGTGCAACATCATCATCATGATAAAGGTAAATGTGGTAACCATAGAGGGACCGGTAGTGTTGTGTGTACAATGGGGTCAGCCGCATCATGTGTACCTGGAACATTTAGGAGTGATGTGCATACCAGGATCATGTGCCTGAGGGACAGGGGTGAGGATAACAGGAGTATGCTGTGATGCATATTACAAGAGTTACATGTGTCCAGTGGGCACATGTGTGAAATGGATAGCTATGTATGGGGCAAATGTTGTCCTAGGGACTGATTGGCTTTATGTTTCTGTAGGGTGAGAGTAGGATGTGGGGAAAGGAGAGTAGGTATGCCCATGGAGGATAGGTAGGGTAGGATCACACACAAGACAGCATACAGGGTCAGTATATGACACATGTGGGGGGATACACCTTGGAAGGGGAGGGGGAGGGGTGTACGACATTCACAAGCCCATGGGAACAGTGGGACAGAGGTCCCCAGCCATGGGCAGCTCACCCTGTAAATGTGACACTCCGCCCTTGAGCTTGTGTATCTGGCCTTGGAACCCCTTATTGAGCGCCCAACGCACCACATCCGGTACCGCACGACAGTGGACATGTTCCTGTCTGGCCCTGCTCTCAGGGGGGACAGGTCCCATCCTCAGTGGTGGTATCACCAGAAGGTGGTGCAGAGCCAACAGAGGTTGAGGTCCAAGGCTGGGCCCCAGATGTTCTGGTGCCTAGTGCCATGGTCAGCTGAAGTGGGACAGGAGGTTCTGCTGGGACCTCCAAACCCATACAGCCTATGGTGGTGCAGTTTAAACACAGATGTGGCATAATAATAGTTAACAGCATTCAGGATTACTTACAACAGTATGCATAGATGTGACCATCAACCCAACACAACAGATGGTATACATTTGCAGAGGGAGCACAACACATGCATATATACTGCATGACATCTGTACAAAGTGTAGAAGACATGTGACTGCAGCTATGAATAGTGGCCCATTATTGGCTTGCCACTGAGAATCACAGACAGTGTCTGTCATGCCACTGTTTTATGTGACATATGTCCAATCAGGGATGCGATTTCAGTGACACATCCCCATCACCATGTACTGGCAGCAATCCTCACACTATGCTCCTGCTGTGCACAGATACGTGTTCAGTGTGTAACACAGGAAACAAATGGTTCCACACACTGACCAGTCCACAGATGGCCCTACAGATGCAGGTCCCTCATGAACATAACACTGTCATGTCTGTTATAAAACATGCATAATAGCCATTACCACACACAACATGTTAAACAGGCAGTAATCTCAATGAAGTATAGCTACACTTACATGCTGTAGTCATGTCTGGCACATCACCCTCCTGTCTTTAGACTATATCCCACTATGTATGATGTTTGAGGAACATCCAGATATCATCTGTGATGCCGTTTCCAAACACCACATCCAGGTACCACTCACAGCGACTGTCATGGCCAAACACCAACATGATGTTCCTAGATATTGTACTGTGTTTATCATGCGAATGGCTAATGGAACATCATCACAGCTGTTCCACATGCAATCAGCTAGAGGAGGACTGCAATAGGTGCAGAGGCCATCATCTGATCATGTCCATCACTTACAATACACATGCTGCTGCTGAGCAGGTGTACACCTCCACATCCACCAGAGTGTGTGGGAGGGACAGACAAAGTACATCAGAGAAGGGCTTGGAGACTAAAACCTAAGCATCGTCTGTCACACCTACCAGTACAGGGGTCAAACCCCTGACTGACTAGTCATTACTATTACAAGTGCATGCAGTTACTACATGTGCCACAAAGCCAACATGTTGCTGTGCTGTAAGAACATATATGTGTGTTGGTAAGAGACATGTGCAACAGAGATATAGTAGACATACATTAGGTGTAGCACACATGACTGTCCACGTGAACGGATGCCATTGTCACCACAACCACACTCTCTAATGGACTCACATTGACACTCTTTGCCAGGGCCACAAATACACTCCCTAACTACTTAGTTTGCCACACTGCAGTAATGCACAGATACTACATGCACCACAGGGGATATCTGGAGGTTCTATGGGCTAGAGCATGTGAATGTGTTTTACATCTGTTGGTATGCCAATGGGGGTTATACTGGGAGTGACTGTGGTTGGGAGCATCATAACCCACATGCAGACACAAGGTGCCAGTACTGACATGCATGTATGCATTGCTTCATGGGTGTGTAGTGGTTGGCTGTGCAAGATGGCTTTACAAGGCTGGGTGATGGGTACTCCTTGGAATTGCACCACCTGACAATGGTGTGCAGTGTGGTACAGGGGTGTAGTGTCTGCAATGTCCCACACAGATGCGTACTGCATGAATTGCCCTGACATCCTGGTTACCATTGTGTATGGCCATAGCTTTGCAATGCATGCCATGTCTGTGTTTGATAGTCCTTGACATGGACATTGCCTGGGATGTGCATGTCCCACAATACTGTACAGTGACATGTACAGGTGTACCTGGTATGGCAGGCACATGTTGCGTACACAGACTGTTATCCTCCGATATGCCAATACTGGCCTGGTGTGGTGAAACCTGCTTATAGTCAGCAGGTCGGCCCTGCACTTGCATTGATAACATGATGCAGGTATTCCCTGGTGTCAGCGGTATCGGTCCATACAGGGCACATGTGTACGGCATTGTATGGCCTCTGTGGATCACATTTGATGGCACCATATATGTTGCAGGTATCCAGTGGGGAACATAGTGAAGGCACATTGTCCACAATTATGTGCCTATTGTACCGCTGTACAGGGTGCCTTGTCCACTGCAGCCCACTGCAATCACACCAGGCCTACTATCTGTCATTGATGTGCATGGTACAAGCAACTTAGCAGGATATCCTAGGCAAGTGTTTTTGTGTATGACACATGGGTTCAGGGCATATACCGGGTACTAGTAGGATTGTATACGTTGTTCACCAGGCCTTTTGCCAGATGTAGCGGTATGGCTTGCCAACACAGTCCTGTGGCTGACTGACATCTGTATGCCTCGTGAGGTGGGCATTGTGTCATAAGACAGACACCATATAGGAAAACTACAAAATCCGCTCCCCAACATGTCTAGTGGTTAGACACTCACACCCACCCCCACACAGGCTCTGACAGTCAAACACACACACCTGCCATGTCCTGGATTCAAACCCCTATCTACCTAGTGTATCACACTGCAGCAATATGCATTTATGGCACGCGCTATGGAGAATACCAGGTTACAGCAGTCCTAGAGGTATATTTCTAGGTGTGTGACATCAGCAGGATTGCCAAAGGTGAGTATATGACTTGTATAGAGTGTGAATACTCTAAAAGCAGTGGTCTGTCCTCAGGCAGATGGACACACACACACACACACACACACACACACACACACACACACACACACACACACACACACACACACACACACACACACACACACACACACACAGTTGGCAAGTCTGGGATTACAACACTGGTGTAACTATTCTATCACACTACAGCAATACGCAGTTACAGAACGCACAACAGAGACTACTGGTCTACGATGTTCCCAGAGGTGTATTTCTAGGTGAGTGACATCAGCACCATTGCCAACGGTGAGTATATGATTTGTAGGGACTGTGGGTAGGCTATAAACCATTTCTCTCTACACAGACTGAGACAGACAGCCGCGCACACATTCACACACACAATTGGCAAGTCTGGGGTTAGAACTACTACTTAACTAGTATAACACTACAGCTGTATGCAGTTATGGGACGCGCAATGGAGATTACTGAGCTACAGCTTTCCCAAAGGTGTATTTCACAATGGATGACCTAAGCAGGCTTGTCATAATACTGCTATGGGGAGAGCAGTGTGTGCATGGGCCATAACCAAGTCATGTAGGGGTTGACATGCCACATGCAGGTGCACACAGGGCCATATGTCACAGATATGTGTATACAGCTACTAGATGACTACTTCCCTGTACAGTCATTTTGCACAGCTGGCATGTGCACCACATAGTCTGACATACTGACAGATACAGGTGGCTAGTATCTGCAGTGAATGACATCTGAACCTCATGTGTTTGGGGCCCTTTGGCTGTGTGTTGGATGGGACAGGCCCGGATGGCTCCTTGTCACGGTCAACCTCTTCCACACATCTATGTTCATCTACCTTTGCCATGTTATAGTGTGTTGTCCTTACATATATGTCTGTATTCCTATCCACTGTGTGTGCAAGGCAGGCGTGGTGCATACTGACATGTGTCTGCACTAAGAACTGCAACCGGCAGATATGTCCAGACCACTGGTGTTTGCAGACATGGCCTTCATGTGTTTAAGTGTGTGAGCATGCCCAGTATGACCATTCAGTATGTTGTCGACTGACACTGCCTTCATACCTTCAAGTGTGTGAGCATGCCCAGTATGGCCATCTGTATCACATGTGTTACATGTCCAGGTAGTCTGTACTGTGGTGCTGACCTTTGCGTTGTACACCGACAGGTAGCATGCTGTGTCTGCAGGGTATCCATCAGTTATGTGGCATTGACTGTTGCTACATTTCTGCATAGCGGGGGGGGCATCTGACTGTATCTACATTCCTACACAGGAGTGGAAGGGCACACCTGACTGTTGCTATAAGTGTACGTTGGATGGGGGGCACACCTGACACTTGTACACATTTGCTAGTACTGTACTCGTATGTCAGGCACTCCATTTCAGTGTGTAGTCTTACCTATTGTGATGGCTAGAGGCATACCAGTATAGTACAGATCTTAGCTTTAATTACCAACATATTAGTTTCTGACTTCCTAGCCTTCGCAACCTACATCGAACTGCCTGGCCTGCTGTAGTCTGTCTGTGTGGGTCTGTGGGTGGGGTTAGCCATAGGGCACATTGAAAGGTCATAGTACAGCATTTGTGTTGGTCTACACCTGTCCAGCTGGTTGAGACTCGTGTGGGTCTTATGGATACACATGATGCTCAGCCCATTACCTGCAGTGGGTTTTGTCACCCTGTGTAGTACTGACTACTATGGAGACTCCAGTATGTGTTACAGATGTCATGGTGCCACTATGGGTGTCTACTGTCTGCTGCCTTAACATTTGGCCACCCAATTCCCTTGCATGCTCACATCCATACCACAGCTAAAGGGTACCAACACATTCTACTACATTTGGCAATTAGTAGGTTGATTGACTTACCTTGAGGATGTGCCAGACTTGAGGATGGTGCTGGAGGGCTGCCTATGTTGGATGCACATAGTACACTCCCTATACATGGCTGAGCACAGGTAGTGTCATGTTTGGCATTCCTTTCACTGTCTGTGTGAGTCAGAGAGGGTGACATTCCCTGGGTCCCTACTGTGTCAGTGCATATGCTATGCATTGCCTCTTTGCCAAGGCCAGGTCATACTGGGCATGCCTCCTTCTGCCTACTGGGTCCGGCTCAGGTTGTTCCTCCTCTCAGTCACTCTGTGCCTGTACAGTCCTTGGCATTGGTGGGGGGCTGTATGGCCCTGCCCCATGCTGTTCCTGCTGCAGCTGTTTCCGCGGGATCATATTGTGTAGCATGGCACATACCATAACAATTTGGGTGCATGTAGCTGGTGAATACTGCAAGGCTCCACCGGATGTATCCAGACACCAGAACCATGACCTGAGCATCCCAAACACATGCTCTATAATATGTCTGGCCTGTGCGTGTGCCTCATTATGGCGTTATTGTTCAGGTGTGTGTGCATTTCTGATGGATGTCATCAGCCTCGGCTCCAGTGGGTACCCAGCATCCCCCACTAGGTGACCATAAGGGATGTCCATATTGGCAAAGCTGTGGTACAGCTGCATCAGATGCATATTTCTGAATCATCAAAGCTTCCAGGGCAGCCAGCACACACATTCATTATAATGCCCTGGGCATCACATACGACCTGGCAGTTGATGGAGGGGATGCCCCTGCAGTTGATGTAGGTCCTACCCTGCTCACCGGGTGGTGCTTTGATGCATAAGTGTGTGCAGGCTATAGCACCCACTACCCCAGGGTAGTGTGCTATTTGGTGGAAGAGACGCATATTGCTGGTCAACACCTCATGTGTGTTGAGGAAATATACGTGCTCACTGGCATGTGCTGACATGGCATCCAGGAACTGTTGGAATACTCTGGATGCTGAGGCCTGTGAGATCACCATGATATCCCCAGTTGTGCTTTGTGAGGTACCTGTGGCTAGTATACCTAGGCCTACACATACCTTGGTATCCACTGGGATGGGTTCCCCTCGGCCTGTTTGATGTGTCAGGTGTGGCCGGCATCACTCAGCAATCTGCTGTAGGAGGTCTCTGTCCACCCTATAGCGCTCCACTATCTCCAGCTCATGTAGCCCCTGGTAGGTTACCCTGAGTCTGTACACTCTTCTCTGTGTCCTCACTGAGGGTTGTTCGGCAGCATTCACATCTTCACCACCCTCAGCCTCTTGCACATGTTGGTCTATGTTGCCTGCTGCAGCCCTTCTCATTTCGTAGGTTTGTTTGTTAAAATTTCCCCGCATGTATACACCGGTGGTGTAGAGTGTGGAATAACCAGAGGGGAAGGTGTTTGCTTAGTTTATAGTAGTGTTCTGGGCTAGGCTGGTCTGCTGCCCCTGTAATTGGCTGATTCTGATACATATCACCTGTCAGCTTAGCTAGTTCTCCTTGATTATTCTCCTACTGCTGTTGTCCCTCCCAATTGCACTAAGCAGGTATAGATACACTCCTAGCCTAGCCATGCTAAGCTAGGAGCAATCCCAAGCCACAGGACTTCAATCCACGTAGAGTATGCCTGACACACCCCCCATGATGTCACCTATATCCGAGTCCGGGATTCACTATCCTTTACCTCATTTGCATAGGATTGCCTGCTAATGCATAGTTACATGACCCATACTGAGCCTCCCCAAAACTAACCACTGCTTACCATCATGCAAACCCACACACAACTGCTTAAAAGCACTTTATTCACACCGTATTCAACGGCCCTTGTTCTACCCAACAACAAAACAACCAGCTTCTGCAAGGCTCAAAACCAGGACCCTGCACACCACAGATGATGTGCTTTACCACTAAGCCATGGCAGATATATATATACATTGGATGTTATCACGTACATACCATCCAGCACAGGCATTCAACAGTATAGTACATGTATTCCATCACGTAGATGTATGTGTGTTATTTTCCATAGATATATATATATATATATATATATATATATATATATATATATATATATATATATATATATATATATATACATACATATAGAATATATATCTCAAGAAGAAACCTCGTGACACCAAAGCATTAGACAAGAATGAAAAGGAAACCACCAGCGACTCTTGCATTATGTACTGGTGTTAATCCCAAGGCAAGTGTGTTTCTGTGCGACACACGGATTCAGACTGTATTCAAGGTAATATTAGGGTTGCTGACTACTCACCAGGCCTATTGCCAAATGTATGAATATGTCTTGCCAACCCAGTCTCTTGGCTGATTGTGACATTTATGGCCACTATATAGGGAAATGACAAAACATGCTCCTCAACACATCCAGTGGCTAGCCGCTCACAATCACCATCACATAGGATATGACTGACAAACACACACACCTGCTATGCCTTGGAATAGAACACCTACCTGACTACTTTATCACACTACAGCATTATGCAGTTTCAGAACGCGCTAGCGAGATTACAGGGTCACAGCAATCCCAGTGGAGTATTCCTAGGCGGGTGACATTATCAGCCTTGCCAAAGCTGAGTATAGGAATTGTACGGACTGTGAGTACTCTACAAAGCATTGTTCTGTCCACCGGCAGATGGACACATACACACTTGGCATGCCTGGGATTAGGACACAGACATAACTACTTTATCATACTACAGCATTACGCAGTTATAGAATGCGCTATCGAGATTACCGGGTCACAGCAATCCCAGAGGAGTATTACTAGGTGAGTGACATCATCAGTCTTGCCAAAGTTGAGTACAGGAATTGTACGGAGTGTGAGTACTCTAAAAAGCTTTGGTCTGTCTACCGGCAGACTGACACACACACACACACACACTTGGCATTTCTGGGATTAGGACACAGACATAACTACTTTATCATACTACAGCATTACGCAGTTATAGAATGCGCTATCGAGATTACCGGGTCACAGCAATCCCAGAGGAGTATTCCTAGGTGGATGGCATCATCAGCCTTGCCAAAGTTGAGTATAGGAATCGTACGAAGTGTGAGTACTCTAAAAAAGCATTGTTCTGTCCACTGGCAGGCACACACACACTTGGCATGTCTGGGATTAGAACACAGACCTAACTATTTTATAACACTACAGCATTACGCAGTTACAGAACACACTATCAAGATTATTGGGTCACAGCAATCCCAGAGGAGTATTCCTAGATGGGTGACATCATCAGCCTTGCCAAAGTTGAGTATAGGAATCATACGAAGTGTGAGTACTCTAAAAAGCATTGTTCTGTCCACCGGCAGAAGGACACACACACACACACACACACACACACACACACACACACACACACACACACACACACACACACACACCAGTGATGGGATCAGAACACCTGCCTATCTACAGATCACTATTACAGTACTACACAGTTACAAGTTGCGCCACAGTGATTACACATTCCAAGGCAGTCATCATAACCTTCTAGGATGGCAAACATCAACAGGGATGCTGACAGTTACAATGTACATAGCTGTGAACCTGTGTGTTTAATGTAGGAGTCCATCCTGAACAGGAGTATGCCCTTCTGTGGAATGGACAACTACTATCACTATACAGGGTTACACTCACCATGCTCATACACATAGTAGCATATAACTTACACAAGGTGTCAGTGGGCATGCTCACACACTTAGTAGCACAGGGCTGTTTGGAATGCATTATGAGTCCAAATACACATGGTTATACTGGGCATGCACAAGGCTGTTTAGGATGCACTCTGATTCTAAACACTCAAGGCCAAAGTGGCCATGCTCATACAGTTAGATGTACAGAACATGTTGTAATGGTCTCCGGTGTTAGTAGTTGTCATTGTTAGCAGGAACGCTGCACTACATGTATCTGACAATGGTCATCTACACAACACCTGCTGCTGTCCGACACCTTAGATGTATCAGTCTATAACAAGCACAATACTACCACTAGCAGTGATTTCATGCTAGGAATGGCAACTGCTTGACCAACACAATGAACCAATGTCCTGCTGTAATTACGAGGATGTCCAGTGTCTGTCAGTCTGGGATGACATGACTGACAGAAGACAAGCCTTTGTCATAGATCACATGCATCCATGATTCAAGGGAGTGTTGATAATACTTCGTCCACATTTGCCCATATAGTGCCATTCCAAGGCAAATAGGTTCATATGTTCATAGGTTCATACTAGGCTATCTGCCCTAGGGCATTTATAAGCCTAGCCAGAGTGTGTATGGCTTTCGCCACCCATATTAAATTAATTTTGCTATGCCCTTTTTCAAGGTTAGTATACTGTGCCTCTGTCTAACAGTGACACAGAAGTGATACTCGGGGTAAACCTACGATCTCCCATCCACTCATCAAGATTCCTCTTGAAGAGAATCAATGAGGGACTCTGCCTAACCTGGACTGGGATTTTATTCCAGAGTGAATGGAGCCTCTGGGTTATGAATCTATCCCTCCAGCATGTCCTATTTATTTCAGTGCTGAGGTTCAAGTCCCTCGAGCGTGTAGCTCGATGGGATTTGGATTTTCTGAGGTGCAGCATGTCCATTAATTCCGGGTTGGACACATGGCTTTATCTAAAAGGCACAGCTACTGCTGGACAATTATAGGTTCATAGGTTAGTACTAGGCTAACTGCCCTTGCGAGCCATTGTAAGCCTAGCTAATTATCCCTTGTGAGACTCAAACGCTGCACCTTGTGTTTGTAAGGCAAGCACCTTAACCATTAGGCCACCCTCCCAACCCTAAACACATAACACCCTGACACCTAGAAGAAAATTGCATTGTATGCTTATGCTAACCAGTGCTAGATGTGTTGCTGTCATAATCACAGCTGCTCACTGTTGAACCTACAATGGGGAATACTGACATCTGTGCAATGAGGAACACCTGGCCGACAGCTCTGTTGTGCACAATAGCACTACCACCATATAACTCAGAACCAGACATGTGGGCTATAACACTGGTACGGACCACTCCAGGCAGTGGTGTCCCACATTCATAATGGCTACTCACATGTACAGACCAGTACTCCAACATATATCATCACAAATGAGCCAGGTGCAGGTCACAGTGCCTTAAAGCTGCATTCTGGGATGTAATCCTCAGACACCACCATGTCCTCAGACCACCAACACACATCCATACATGTGGTATGACATGTAATGGAATAACACCAAGTAGCCTTTGACGGGTGGACTGTACCTAGCCCTACAACAATTGTGCAGAGTACCCATGTACTGACACAGTTACATTATGTGTTATGCAATGCAATGATACCACTGTTTGCAACCAGGTCAGCTGTACACATATCAGGGTCCCTCGGATATTGACAGCATTAACAAATGACTGTTGCTGTGCACCATTGAGTGTGTACACAGCCTGACATGCAACTATGATTGTATGAGATGTTTATGTGGGGAGCAGATTTTTTTGACATTTGTGTAGGATATAACCTGGAATGTGGACAGGTCCCATGCAGCTTGTATGTATGGTATTAGAGAGTGCAGCTTGTACCTGCAGAGTTGTTATTACAGGGGCTCTGTAGTGTACATGGATATATGAGTGTGTACCTGTTGGGGGGAGGACAGTGTGTTTATGTTATCCAAGACCCTATCTGGCTGAACAGGTGCTATTTCTGTAGGTGCAGTACCTCTCATGCCATAGTGCTGTGAAACACAGCTGGTCTTGTTGTTGCCATTATGTTTCATGACACAGCTATGGAATCCTCTGTGTTTGGCCTCATAATATGTATATGAGTAGTTTCACAGTAGCGTTGCGTGGCATTACATGGTGTATCTGCATCTTACTGAGGCTGACCATGGATCAACTTCCACTCATGTGTGTTGACCCTTGCAACAGTTACTACCTTCTGTGGTACAGTTTAAGGCAGGGTACCACTGGTTTGCCTTTATGGTTATGTTTGTTTGAATCCTGTTTCTGTTTCAATGGCATGATCACTGCACGTATGAGAGTGCCTAAAGTGCATTTGTGTAGGACCCAGCATTTGCACATGCATTGTACATCTGCATGGGTGCCATGACAGTCACCACTTCACTCTTAAGGAGCATAATATTGGCTTTGAAGACTGACCCTGTGTGGCATACTGCTAGCCCTGTTGGTGTGACTATGGTGATCCAGGTCATTGGTGTTGATGACATCCAACATGCATTGAGCACATGTGTTGGTACATAATGAGTCTTCCCAGTTCATAATGGGATAGCTGAGTGGCCATGATTATGGTGTCCTGTCTCACAACTGGTATTTCCCTTTGCAGCACAATGACAGTTGGGATTTCTGAGGCATGGTGGATGATCTGTCACAAGGTGCAATTTGGATTAAACTTTGGCACAAAGGTAGTTGCTCAGCATAATGCATCTTACGTTGTGCAAGTGCAACTTGCGTGGGGGTGTACATATCCCTCAGGAAGTTGGACACACCTGTGGCCCATGTGTTCCAATAAAGGATGTTGACAAAGAGGTGAGGTATGTGTTATAACATGGTCATGCAGTGGTGCTCTCCAAAGTGTTGAACCATATCTCAATCACTGCACAGATATGTTCTCCATGTTTCAGATTGCTGTGAGTCCATATTGAGTATGTGATTTGTATCATTGAGTAGCAAGACCCACAGTTTATTTCTTGGCTGTCCCTGTTGCACCAGTGGACTTTCACTTGAACCTGACATGATGAGGGCACTATAGGGAACGCATGGGATATTGCCCGTATCCAGAATCTCAGGGGTGACAGGTGCAGACCCTGTCTGTCAAAGCATCATGATCTATCAACCATGTTATCCCAGGCAGAGAGATGCTGGATAGTCTTTGAATTACACTAGTAAATGTCATGATTGTGGAATAAAATCCTTGTCCCTGTACTGCTGCATAATTCTAGCCACTGGCAGAATGCTACCCAAGCCTTGGGACATACCCTCATGGGCTACATGACCTGACAGTTCCTACATGTGTTTCCATGCAGTCCAGGCTACTGCATCACATGTCCTGCACAACAACATAGCATATGGCAGAGACATGTGTATAGTTCTAAAGGTGGTCAGAGTGTATGGGTATGTGGCTAATCATGGCAGACAGGCAGTTGACAGTACATTTGTCCCATATAGCTTGGTGTGTAACATAGTGCTAGGGTTTGCATTCACAAATGAGTACTGTTGGCCATGTTTCCGGCCACGTGTTCTGAGATGTGACACAATTATGGAAACTATGTTGTACAGTCTTTGTATTCTGTTGTCTGTCTATTCCAACTTGGGAGGCCTCTTGCTTGGCCAGATACTTAGAGGCCTCTGTGGATGTGTGTGATATTTGGTGGAATGTGTGTATGTCCTTACTGTGTCCTGGTAAGGGTATGTGTTGGTTGTGGTGATGAGATGCATGTATTAACCTACAACTCTTGACTGTCTAGTCCAGTCATGGGAGTAGTATGGACTGCCTCCAAGATCACCCCTGTAGCTGCATCCCAGGCAATGTGTGGGGTGTGGTGTTAGGCGGGTTTGGCAGTGTATATGGCATAGAGATTGCATTCCCCCAGGATGGCCACATACACAAAGCTGACATTAGTAAACACCAGTAGCTGAGTAGTGGACATGCCTGTATGAGCATTCAGTACTACAAGTACCACATACTGTATTTAGTATACTTACTGCTTATGAAGATGTTTTAGACAATGATGCTCACATGTAAATATTTGAGTTATGGACATGGCAACACTAGCTATTACAGGAACATCGTAAAATATTGTTGTAGAACTAAAAAAATATATAGTTAATGTCCTACACATTATAAATGATAAATACTTGTAATATATTTATAAAAACATTGTATGATTATATTTCATGATTTAACATTCAGTTTTCAGTTTATCATGTTTTTATAAATATATTACAAGTATTTATCATTTATAATGTGTAGGACATTAACTATATATTTTTATGGAAGCAAGACTTTATATGCTTGTTCATTTTTATGTGCACTGTTTGATATGACAAATAGGTTTTACAATATGTTATGGAAAAATGTCCAAAAGGCAGACTGCAAATTTTGGCTGAACACATTTAATTATTATTATTATATATCAGATGAATGTATTCGCAGGTTATGCCTACAGGAAGTGATGTAATACATTTTAAAATGCTAGTAAAAAGTTTTAAATTGAGTCATTTTTGGCATATTCTGTTAGTTCTGATGAAGACCATGTAAATGGTTGAAAGCTTAACTGAGTTTTAGTTTTTGCTATTCTGTCTTGCACTGTCCTGTTTGATGTTTTGGGGCGCTTCAGTGCGCTGCATTTGAATGGATCCTGTTGTATATTCATGTTGTCGATGCACTTGGTATTCGTAATAAACTGTGAGTTCCTTCATTTTCGTGGATTATTCAGCCCTTGTTCGCTCATTGGTGGGACCGGAGCATTGGTTACAGTTTTAGTTCTACAACAATATTTTACGATGTCTTCTTCTGCTTTGGATACCACCGGCGCGGGGTCAGCGACGATAACCGAAGAGGATAAACTCACATCAGGTACTGACAATTATACCAACCATTCTTCAGCTGTTGCTGAAGAACATGTCATTTTGAGAACGGAACTTAGCAGCTTAAAAGATGAAGTTAAACAGTTAACTTCACTTGTGCACAAATTGCTTGCTGGTGGGCTTGTATGCCAGTCTCAGGGTCCTTCATTTCATGTTACGGCAGCTCAACAACAAACGGGAGATGTTATAAGTGCATTACCATTAACGGAAAAAACACAGGCGTCTATTATTTACAAAGGAACTGACTTTAAAAAGAGACAGAATGTTGTTTGTACTCAGCGCAAAGTTTGTGAAGCGAGTGGGAACATTTCGGATACTGATACCGATCAGTCAGATGTGTCGGACATACCGAATGGTCAAAGATCGCAGCATGGGAGTGGCAATAAGAGACTGGACATTTCGATTCCCTTGTCTAGTAGTGCTATTAATATATCAGATTTTACATTTGATTTTTCACCATATAGTCACGATTTGGAGGCTAAACGGATAGGGACTAAACCAAAGAGACAGCCTCCTAACAAAACATATTCTGCAGTTGTTGAACTACCTTTAACACAAAAGACCAATCCCCCCATACGAAAGACTAATAGTTCAGCGGTTAAGATTAAATCGGGGATACATAAGGAGGGAACAGCAGATAAATTAAATAGATTTAATCAATTTCTTACCTTTGATTTTGGTACTAATAGTATAAATGAAGGTGAAAAAGTGTTACATACACAGGATAATAGCAAAAGAGAGAATGCTAGCATTAAGTCCATGATATTCTCTCTAGGGAAGAAATTAAAAAACATCAATGGTCTCAAGGTAGATAACATGTATCTACAAAAGTGCTTGGATTTCAAACTTGTGCCGAAAGGGTTAAGATTCTTCAAGTTACCTCTGGGCATTGAGTTAACTGATGTGGGCAAAAATGAATTTAATTCCTTATTTGATGAATGTGGGTTTAAATACATTAAGTTACTTATGAAGTTTTATGATGAAAGACTTAGTAAGCTGATACAAGAAGTGGATGATTTGAATGCAACTATAATAAATGATCTTTTATTTAATGATTGGGAAAGATTATATAACAAACAATTTGTAGAGGCTGAGAAATGGGCCTCAAATATATGTACACGCAAACAGGAAAAAATGAATAGGGATAAAACACAATATGAACAACAAGTGGCCTATGTGTGGCCTAAAAAACGTAATAATACTTTGAATGATAGATATAATAATATGTCTATCAGAGGTTTTGAGGATATTAATGATAGAAGGGTACATCATGATGTGGGTGAATATGATGAATTTAATACTCAGGGTTTTCAGAAATACCCAAGAACCAAGAATCCACCATATCACAGGAGGTACCAAAAGTAATCATTGATAGTACACATGATCTTGAGATTATACCCAATTTAGATAGTCGTGTTAGTACCAATAGAGATGATATACAATTGGAGTATGCAGATGGTGGTAACAGCTTGGACAATAATGAATTGAATATTGTAGATAATACATACACTTATCGGAATTTTCACATTTTCAATTATTCTAAACTAAGTATTGATAAGACATATTTTTCATTATTTGAAAAAGGTATGAAATTCATTCCCAATCCTGGTTTTAAACTCACTGACGTTTTAATTGATTTTAAGAAATATATTAGAAAAATAAATTTAGAAGTTTTTTATAAAGATAGTTTTCCATTAAGAGAAAATGAAGACAATAGTGATATTTCTAAATCCCTAGTTTTAAAGAGTAAATTTACCCCACCTAACCATCCTACCATCGATATATTTGATAAGGTAGTGACTAGAGAAATTTATCATGAATATAAATATTTAAAAGGTATGAAGGAAAATCTAAATTTAACGAAGGAAGAGAACAAGTTATTGCAAACATTAAAGGGGGATACTTCCATTCGCATTATGAAGCCCGACAAAGGGGGTGGAATTGCCATCTATGATAACTTGAACTATATACAAAAGATTTATAACATCTTACACTTTTCAGGTAATTACGTAGCTGTATCAAGGAACGAATTACATATTGCTTATCAAAGAATTGATTCGTATATTGAAGAATATTTGGTAGAAGCACGTATTACAGATGTAATATACAAGTTTATCAGAGTCAGCAACCCAACTTTAGCCACCATGGTGGGAATTCCAAAGACACATAAGAATACAAAGGACCCACCCCTGAGACCAATTGTCTCAGGCAGCTATTCGAAAACTTTTAATATAGGCAAATTCATTGACAGCATTCTAAAAAATGTTTATACCTTTATACCACATATGGTCAAAGATTCGTGGTGTTTTTTATCTCAGTTTCCAGTTAAGGATTTAGATTTTACCAAACCATACATTATAGTTACTATAGACGTAGTGGACCTTTTTTCGTGTATACCTAAGGAAGAGGGTTTACAAGCTTTCTCGAGTAGCTTGACCAAACATACTGACCTGGAATGGGATACTATATGTTTGATTACAGAATTAATGGCCATTGTATTAGATAATAATTTCATTTATTTTGAGGGTGAGATTTTTAGACAGACAGGTGGCAATGGGGGCAGCTTCCCCATTTATTTAGTCATGTTGAATTGGGAAGATAATGTGTTATTCCCATCTAAATACTTCCAACATGTTCGTATTATTCCAGGTTCCTGGATGATATATATATTATTTGGCAGGCCTCTGAAGGAGAGCTACATGAGTTTTTTGAATTCATTCAAGTGAGTAGCAATTTCTTGAAATTCACCCTCACACATAATAACAAAGGATTACCGTATCATACTTACATTGTTAATGACAATGGGAATATATATTCACAAATTCATCGGAAACAAACATTTTCTAACAATTATCTGGACTTTTCCAGTTACCATCCACCTAAGGTCAAATATAATGTATTCAAAGGTCAAGTTATTCGGGCAGTGAGAATGGTTTCGGATGAGAATGATATGTATAATGAATTAACTTTAATAAAGGAATTTTTTAGCCAAAGGGGGTATCCATTAGACATGATGAACGAAGTGATTTCCTTTGTCATTAGGCAAAGGGGTATAAAATATTTACCGTTATTGGGATCAGGAATTATCCAAAATACTCCTATCATTAAAGAAGATGGAGTTAAACCCAGTTTTAAACGTGCTTGCATAATACCCTATTGTTTAGGGGCTGACAATATCAAAAGCATAATATGCAAATTTTGGTATATGATAAGTAATGATCAAATATTAGTGGATATTTTAGGTACTAAACCTAATTTTGTTTATCGGATGGGTTGCAACATTAAGAAGTTATTAACACAACAACATCAAGTTAAAAATATGTGTTGCAAATATTCTAGAAAAACTAATAGTAGGAAATGTGGATGTTGTAATTATTGCAAATTTATGTCAAGTGCAAGAAAGATTTATCTTAAAAATGGACATAACAGCATTGTTGTGAGTCAAGCTTGAAATTGTAATACGAAACAAGTTATATATATGGCTTTATGTGACTTGTGCCCTGCCTTCTATATAGGAAGAACTGAACGTCAGCTGAAAAAACGCATATATGATCATATGTATTGTATTAAAAATAGAGACTTAAATAATGCCCTATACAGACACATTAATGTTAAGGGAACACAGCATACGTTCAAATTCAGCATTTTGGAAGTCATCCCTAATGATCCTAGAGGAGGCAACATTAAAAGTTTAATAGCCTTTAAAGAAACCTGGTGGCAGATACATTTAGATGCCACTAATCCACCGGGTTTGAACGAGTGTATTTCTATAAAATCTTTACTCATTTAATCACTCATTTTTACACTCACATCTCAATTTTCACAAACTATTTATTTCCATGCACAATTCACTATTTTTACAAATTTGTCTATATATGCCTAGTTTTGCACATTTCTTCATACCTATGTATATTTTTAGCCCTTGTTGAGTATTTTTAGCCCTTGTTGAGTATTTGTATTTATGCCAAGGTTTACATGATCACTACTATTCTTCATTATATTAGGACTAATCTAATATTATTGAGTACTATAAGTATAACATATATATATATTTTTTATTATGCCCAAAAAATTTTTAATATAAAAATTTTTTTAATATGTAATAATACTACCAGTATCATTTTTTATAATCACATATAGTATGTTAATTTGAGAATATCACTATGTATATTCAAATGGGATTGTATCAGCTTACTCATATTTAGACAAGTCCTTGTTGGGGGAAAATAATATTTTTCATCAAACATTTTTTATCAAACATTTTTTATCAATTTTTTATCAAACATTTTCTATCAAACATTTTTTATTAAACATATTTCATACAACACTCTTTATGCAATATATATGTAATTTTATAATGTAATTTTTAACAGTAACATTTTATGTAATCTTCTGTGCAATATTTTTGTGTAATCGTTTGTCTGTAATTATCATGTAATTTTTGAAAAAACTTTCTTACAAGAAATACCCACATATAGTAATTCATCAATGTATTTATTTATTAATTCATTTAATTATTAATTCATCGTTATCGTATTTAAATTATATGTATAATATTTATTTTATTTATATTTAACATTCATAAATTTATGCACTAACTTTATTACCTTACAGATAATGATATTCATAATATATCCACAGCATTATTGTTTTTGGCACAATTAATAATATTTTCATTAGGCTTCAATTTGCGCTGGGAAATATTTTATGATTATTGTATGATTATATTTCATGATTTAACATTCAGTTTTCAGTTTATCATGTTTTTATAAATATATTACAAGTATTTATCATTTATAATGTGTAGGACATTAACTATATATTTTTTATGGAAGCAAGACTTTATATGCTTGTTCATTTGGTGCAGAGTACTATTCACAAGAAGTGCCGCAAACTACAATTTTTATGTGCACTGTTTGATATGACAAATAGGTTTTTACAATATGTTATGGAAAAAAATGTCCAAAAGGCAGACTGCAAATTTTGGCTGAACACATTTAATTATTATTATTAGTATATATCAGATGAATGTATTCTCGTATTGGCAGGTTATGCCTTACAGGAAGTGATGTAATACATTTTTAAAATGCTAGTAAGCAAATTTTTGGAAAAGTTTTAAATTGAGTCATTTTTGGCATATTCTGTTAGTTCTGATGAAGACCATGTAAATGGTTGAAAGCTTAACTGAGTTTTAGTTTTTGCTATTCTGTCTTGCACTGTCCTGTTTGATGTTTTGGGGCGCTGCATTTGAATGGATCCTGTTGTATATTCATGTTGTCGTTGATCGTATGCACTTGGTATTCGTGTAATAAACTGTGAGTTCCTTCATTTTCGTGTGGATTATTCAGCCCTTGTTCGCTCATTGGTGGGACCGGAGCATTGGTTACAGTATTACAGGAACATGGTAGCTACCTTTAGTAGCAATCCCCCTCTGAGGGCCACATCACATCCTGATAGTTGATTACAGATGATGCAAGTGTGAACAGGGCTGTATCCTTGTCTGGGTATAAACTCACATACCCAGCAGAACCATGAGCTCTGCTGGGCACAGACACCCACTCCCCACACAGAGTCAAATATCAATAGACTCTGCTGCCACTATCGATATGATGAGGATATAATCAGATAGTGTACGCCATCACCTATGAAGCTGCTATTACACATGGGCAGCAGTTTTCTACAACTTACATGCCTACTGCAGATGTCACACTGGAGTTAAAGATGATATGCACCCTGTTTCATTACCAGTACTGTCAACATATTTACAAGCAGCTGTTAGTCTGGCAATGAGAGATTAGGCTACACAAATCTACACATTCAACCAGTGTGTCTCTACTGTCAATATCCACTCTATGTAGGTGTGCACATAGCCATTTGGCACAGCCCTGTATCAAGGGTCAGTACACATTTGCAGAACATGTACACATGCACAGCTGTCATTGATTGCAAACAATAGTAGAGAGGTGGATATTAGGCAAGGTGGACTTTTAGGCAAGGTTCATAAGACAAACCCGCCACCGTACATAGCACATGTAACCAGAAACTGAGGGTATTGCTACTCAATGCCAGAAGTTTAAACCTCACATTGCACACACTCATGGCACTCCTCAGTATGGAGAACATCGATATCTGTGGAGTAACAGACACCCAGTTTAAGGCTCCAGAGAGCACCCCAGCACCACCAGGCTATAACTCATACCACACCTTTCAGCCACAGAACCCGGACCGGAACACAAAAGGTCAGGGTGTATCCATATTCATCAAGGATACTCACACCTCCAGGTTAGTGGTATAACATGATGCATCAGAGATCATCCAACTGCAAGTGACAATGGGCAACACTGCAATCCAAATTGTAGCTTGCTACAGATCACCCACCATGACTCAGGACCCACATTCTGCATTTCTGGGGACACTGGGAAATATGCGGATCCTACCAAACATCCTAATACTGGGTGATGCCAACTACCCAAACATTAACTGGGAGAACTACTTAAGTACTAACTCCCTTGCCCAGCGCTTCCTACAATTTCTTGACTCAAATGCCCTGGAATAACTGGTCTACACCCCCACCAGAGGGAACAACATAGTGGACCTGGTCATCACCAACATGGGCAACCAGTGTTCCACACCAGATGTCAACCCCTCGCTGGTTAGATCAGACCATAGACTAATCACTCTGGATATTCACATTCCGCCCACAACCCCAAACAAGGAAACCACCGTGGAAATTTTTCCAAAGCAGACCTCACGTTGCTTATGCCTGAGGTGGAACGGTTCACAGCCCCCACGCCAATGGACAATGCTGCCCAAGATGCTGAAACCTATATAAAGTCACTCTGTGATCATCTGCAGGAATGCATGGATTGTGCTATCCCAAGTCTAACCTAGACTCACTCCTCCAAGAACAGGAAACCGGTCTGGTGGACCCCTGCCATACACAAGCTCTATGATAGTAGGAGGTAACTAGTACAGATAAGAGCAAAATCCCTAGAAGGACAGACATCCCTGATCAGTATCAGCAAGAATCTACGATCCCTCATGAAATCATCCAAGGCTAGTTTCAAAAGACAATTTCCCAAGGACCCTACAGACAACCACAAAGTGTTCTTTAGCTATGTCAAGAACCTAAGTGGGAACTCTCACATCTGCTCAGAGTTGGTGCAGACTGCCACAAAATACACTGAACCAACTGATATTGCCAGCATTTTGGCAGACATGTTCAGTGCAAAACTGATATTGCCAGCATTTTGGCAGACATGTTCAGTGCAAACTTCACACCCCTCTCAACCCCTAAACGGCCCTTAACTATACCAGAAGAATGTACAGCCCTGGCAATAATCGACACACAGCCCTATCCAAATCCACAAATAAAGCTTCAATGGGACCGGACAGTGTCCCAGGCTGTGCCTTACATGAGCTCCAAATGAACTAATCCCTCACATAAACACACTGTTCAAACACAGACTCTCTACAGGCTACATACCCACAGAGTGGCGCACAGCAACAGTGATCCCACTCCACAAAGGTGGCACCACAATGGACCCCGGGAACTATTGCCCTATAAGCCTGACTAGCCTGGTCTGCAAGGCTATGGAGCACATCATCATGGAACTCATTAACAGAGACATTGGGAACCTCCAGACACTTGACCCAACCCAGGTCTGCTTGATGAGTGCAGATCATGCCTACTGAGCCTGTTTGACGTCTTACAGTCACCTAGACTTTATGTGTGGGGTGTGGTAGTTCACACATACTACCTGGACCTTGCTAAGGATTATGACACCATTCCCCACTCAGGTATTGTTTATAAACTCACCAGCCAGTACATACATCCATACATTGCAGGTTGGGTTGTCAACAGGCTTACAGCCTAGCAGCCTCCAGGTCCAACACTTAACCAGTCACAACTGGTGTCCCACAGGACTCAGTCCCGGGACCCCTACTGTTTGCCATATACTTCTCAGAGGTACAGGCAAACACAGGTGGACTACAGCAGACCATGTTTGGTGATTACTGCAAACTGGGGGGCATAATTGACAGTCCAGCTGTCACAGACATCCTTCAAGGGGCCTCACATAGACCAACACAGGATGTCACAGTCATGACCTCCAGCTAAAGGCCACAAACTGCATGGTCATTCCATGTTGGGAAAACTAAACACCCACATATTAACACACGAGTGGCAGCCACTTTAATTCAGATGAGGTAATGGGTATGTAGGGACTATTTTGACAATCATATCTCCAAAGTAATTAGGCCATCTGTCTATGTAGGCCATCTGATTACTTAAGGGTTCGCATCTAGACATACTGAGGTTATTGTGCCCCTTTACTCATCACTCATCAATCCCATCATCGAGTATGATAACCCATTTGGGATGTACCTCAGAAGGCACATCCAACAGCTGGAGGGTCCACGAACATACCTCACCAAGAGCATTACTGGCCTCAAACATGTGTCCTATGCTGCCAGACTGTATGAATTCTTGCATTACTTAGTGGCATCTCGTTTTCTCAGAGATGATCTTTGCTGCCCAACAAAGCCATGTCCAAGTCAGGCTTAATGGATATGCTCCACCTATGGGAATCCATGTCACAGTGAGCCACACACTGTAATGAGCTAAACCTTGAGACAACCATAAATGGAAGATGCTGGAGTGAAAGATTCCTATCACAGGTACTCCCCATGCTGTGGAACTATGTCCCTGATTACATTATATGGAGCCCCTCACTAACACTCAAGGGACACCTTGCAGACTGGATGTGGAACAGTGGGTACACCCCAGGGATCTCGCAATTGGCTCTGCTCCACAGAGGGACAGTTAATTAATCTATGGGGTGGCGACAGCAGACACATTTTGGCTAGGCATATGAATGGCCTTGAGCAGTTAGCCAAATACCTACCTATGTATCTATGAACCTATACATACAGCATCAGCACATGCTGATAGCTTAATTTACTGTTCAGGTGTTGAATTACCTTGTGCCAATGGTGGTTGTGTGTGTAATAGTTGAGGGCTGCCTCTGTAGGATGTACACAGTAGACCACCTTTACATGACAATTTACAGGTGGTCTTGTGTGTGTGCCATCCATGCTTACTGTGTGTGCAGGTGGAGAAAGATGTCAGTCCATAGGTGCCTACACTGTCAGTGTGTGTGCTATATGTTCCTTCTTTGCCAAGGCACACCTCCGTCTGCCTATCGGGCAGCCTCAGGGTGGTCGTGGTCTGAGTACTTCTGTGCTTGTGTGGCCCTTGGCAATGGTGGTGGGCTGTGAGGGCCTTCACCATTCTGTCCCTGCTGCAGCTGTTTCCGCAGGATCATATCGTGTAGCATGGCACATACAATGAAGATGTGGGCACACGTTCCTAGAGAGTACTGCAAGGCTGCACCGGATATATCCAAGCAACAAAACTGTGATTTCAGCATCCCAAACACATGCTCTATGATGATTCTGGTTTGTGCATCTGTCTCATTATGGTGTTCTTGCATGGGTGTGTGTGCATTTCTGATGGGAGTCATCATCCACAGTTCCAGTGCATCGCCAGCATCCCCCACCAGTTGGCCATATGGGATGTCCCCCCTGGCAAATACCTGATACAGCTGTGAGACATGCCAGATGTGGGCATCATGATAGCTTCCAGGGCTGCCAGCATACACATCCATGATAATGCCCTGGGCATTGCACACAACCTGGCAGTTGATGGAGGGGTATCCCTTGTGGTTTATGTAGTGCCTACCCTGCTCACTGGGTGGTGACTTGATGTGTATGTGCGTGCAGTCTATTGCACTCAGTACCTATGGGTATTCTGCCACATGGTGGAAGAGACACATATTGCTGGCCAACTCCTCCTGTGTTCAGGGGAAGTATATGTGCTCATTGGCAACCCGAATTCCCTCCCATTGACAGGCTTGCATCCAGCTGCCGGCTTTCTTGTTTTGTACTTTCCCTACCCAGGAATGTGTTGCAAAATGTGTTTTGTAGCTGATCTACTGCAAGTTTGCTTTGCTCTGCTGTAACAGTTCTGTTTTCTTTGCAGTACATCACCTCCCCTTTACTGTTCTGCAGGTAGCTGCTAGCAGCCTTGTTAACTGTTGTCAATGGCCCACTGTGGGTTCCTAGGTGTTAATTACTCATATGTACTCCTATTTCCATGCTGCAGCATTTACTTATCTTTTTCCCTTATCCTTCTTGTTTCAGCTCTGGTGCACGCCGTGCACAGCCGTTTACCGGGTTTATAGCGTGTTTTCATCCATGGTTTACATGCACATTCATTTAACTTGTGTGCTCTCAGCTAAGCTAAACTATGGCTACATCAACACACCCTTATCCTGCAGCTTTGCTTAGCAACAGGAAAACCGGGTTAGCAATGCTCCAATGTGCTTACAGCATTGGTGACACACCCCTCTCTTGATGTAATTTTTATCTCAAGGGCTCACCTCGGTGTTATAATGCTACTCTGTTTTGTTCATCCTTACACCAGTGGGAAATCTGCAATTCAGTATTACTCCTCTCATTTGCATGGCATTGCCTACTAATTCCTAGCTACTGTGCATAACACTGTCACTGCCCCTTAGCAACCCTTGCACCATGAGTATGGTGTAGCATGCCTGCCAATGACTATTATGGGGAAATTGTGATATGTGTTTCATTGCATCTTTATTCTATATTTTTGTATATTCCTTGTGATCCTCTTTGTGCATCTATGCCCTGTGCTTTAACTTTGCGTTAGTGTGGGCATAATATTAAATGTTCGTTTTCATATTTTATGCATGTTGTTTTATGCCAATGGCTATATATTTAGCCATTGGCATATATTAACAATATAATATGTGAGTTTAGTTCGCTGTCATGGCTCCGATTTCATGTTTGAAAAATGTAAACCATTTTTTTTCGGTTTACATTTCTGCATGCTTACACTACGCCTGCACCACTTCCTGAATTTCTATATACCTTCATTTGCATGCTGCACTGCTGCGCATGGGGTGATTAGCATACATGCGCCGGGAGCTGTGCAGGCATGGCATACGCAGGTAGTGCACATGGAAACAGCTCATACCTGAATCGCTCGGCGGCCATATTTGGTGTTAGATTGCCAACGCTACACCTGCACCTGGCACAAGCTTCATGAATCCCGGGGTTAGTCTATATATCTTACCACTCAACTCTGTTGTTTTATCTACTACTATCAACCTGATTATGTCAAACTTGTACACAATCTAGCTGTATAAAATTGTAAAAGCTGCAACTTTCAAGATGTAACTCTCACCTTTGTATCTTATTCTGTAATTCTTCTTACTTATGTATTGTCTCATTTTAACTGTAAAAAATTGTAAAATATGTTTTTTTTATTCTAGGTATCTAATTTTAATGTTCATGCTTATGTACTGTCTATGTAAATATGATTGCTGCTGTTATACTCCTTATAATTACTTGTAATTGATTTGTGAAGCTTTTCTACCCGGGCCTCCGCTGAAAATGGACATGTATTCAGTGGGACTCGTCCGGTCAACAAATGTAAAATAAATAAAACAATAAAAATAAAATAATTTGATGAATCACAGTTCATCACAAATATCTCACTAATGCTACTGAAGTAAATCTCCACAAGCTCACCAGTTGTAGGCTGCATGGCCAGGGTCATGATCTGGAGTCAGGCCTGAATCTTAGAATCCTGTGCCTGAAGCCAGTGAAGCATTACCACAGGAACTGACCTGTACATTACAATAAATGAGAGATTAAGGTATACTACTGGGAAAGTGATTCCTATAAGGAGCCATGGAAGATTTCTCCCCCTGTAAAACATTAGTGCATGTATCAAATGACATTATATTATACATATATGAATATGCAGAATAAGAAAAGTGACTAAAATGAACAGGAAGCAGAAACTTTCTTTTGTATGGACACGATCTATTAATTCATTCTTTTGGGTTATGTCAAGTAGTTAGCTATTCCTAATCCTAACCGATAACCAGTGGCAGTGCCACACAAGAAAATGTAAGTCAGAGTAGCTTTCTAAATGCTTCTAAAACACAGTACTAGTGGTAGAAACTGTGGCCATAATGTGTGATCAATAATGTGAGTAACTCCAGGTTTAAGAGGGAATGAAACAACTATAAATAAAAAACAATTACAGGAAGTAAGCTTTTTTTTTTTGCATTATCTGTACAATGTAAAATCAGAACTCATAATTATCAGCATTGCTCTGTGAATATACTAAGCAGACTATGTAGAAATTATGGGTAAACTATTTGACCCAAATGCTCCTAAGCAGTTATCAGTGTTTATGTTTTAAGCTTTTTTTTTTCTTTGCAAGAATTTTGTCTGAAACATTGTGTGCTTTTCCCTGTTTTCTATGTTGTTAATACACTTTTTTAACCTCTGGCATCTTGAAAGTGGTGGTGCTGCGGTAGCGTTGTCACCTCACAGTAAGATGTTGTCCTGTTCGATTCTCAGCTAGAGCATCTTCTGTGTGGAGACATGCGTGAATGGGCGTACCTTCCTTGTAGGTTGTGCGTCAGAGCCGGCAACTCGGCACGTAAAAATCTACTGCCAATCATTAGCGGACTGGAGTTCCGCTGTGGCGACCCCTAACTGGAAAAGCCGAAAGACACAACAACAATATCTTGAAAGTGATACATTGCCATGTCAATAAGACCTTGCATCTATTGTAATATTTAATAAACACTAACATCTGTTATGTTTGAAATTGCACATTGTTAGAGCTTACCAAGTAATATGAATGAACTTACTTTCTTTATATTGATATATGTTGTATGGAAGTGGATTCTGTGGTACTCTATAGAGCTGTTCCTAATAAAAATATAATTTGTAGTGTATTTCTGTGACATATATATATTTTAGCAAACTATTCTATTAGCAGAATCTGTAACCATTTTCTACTTAACCATGTTGGATAGTTATTGAGTTACAATAGGCTAGTTAATGAGAAAAATATTTAGGCTCATTGAGATCACCGTCACTGTACTTACAAACTACTAGTTACTGTTCTTTAATATAACAGTTTAAATTAAGACACCTGCACAACCTTGTGAATATTTATCTGAAAACATAACTGTTGTTCTTTGTTGACACATAGGTTTGCTCTTATGAATACTTTATATATATATTTGCTTTACTAAATTAAGGGAGGGGTATTTAAAAACTGCTGAATTAGTGCATTTTGCTTCATAACCTCATTTTAGCACTTTATCACCGGTACATACTCATCTTTGTTTACCACTGTAAAACTTATTGGATGTTTAGTAACTACAGATGGAGAATAATTTCTGTCACTCATCAATGAAAAGTCTGTGTTTTTCAGTCCTCTAGTATCACAACAGACATCCGTAGACGAGCGATAACAAGAAGTCAAAAGTTATGGGTAATGTCATCATGCCATTCTATAACAGTTAT
This sequence comes from Protopterus annectens, assembly GCF_019279795.1. Classification (NCBI taxonomy): domain Eukaryota; kingdom Metazoa; phylum Chordata; order Ceratodontiformes; family Protopteridae; genus Protopterus; species Protopterus annectens. The sequence goes on along the minus strand of NC_056726.1, from coordinate 1,901,168,115 downwards.
CACCTATGATACATCAAATATATGAAAAACACACTGAAAGGTTAGTAATTCCAATATTGCTAACACATTGCTTCTATACTTAATGCACATCTTTTAATCTGAATGTATAGTTTCTGGGCTACCAGTATACATTTCATTATTTCATAACAAATAGCAGGGACATTATGTCTGAACAGCATTATGTAGAACCAGACTCTAGTCTGTTCTCCTGTGTCTCATGTCCTCTTGGGATTCTGTGTGCTCTATTATCCACAGATTCTTATTTAACTGAAGAAAGAAACAGAGACCTCTTGTAGGCTGCAATGTCAAGATGGTCCTGTTTGTACTGATCTGAGGCCAGCAGGTGCTCTCAGCAGGGAAACTGTCTTTCGGTGAGATGGAAGTTGGCATTTGAATGTACAAGACTAGCAGGATGGATTTGCTTTCCTCATTCAGAGCTCACAAAAGAACATATTTATTTGAGTGCTGTCACCATGACTCCAGCCCTTAATGCAATGACAGGATTATTGGGTCTGCCACTTGAAGTGATCACTTTCAGACATTCATTTGGTGCATCCTTGGAAAAAAATCTTGATATTTATACCATATGCATGCAGAATACTGTGCCAAATATTTTGTTAATATGCAGGCAGCGTGCTCTTCTTCTAAGGGAAACAGACCTAGAAAATATTTATCTGTTCTTTCATTTAAAGAACCATTCAATTTTCTAGCTGTTCATATACATTGAGTTTTATCTACAGAAGTATTGACAGTGTAACAACTTATTTATGAATGCATTCTCATGACAGTATTAAGTAAATAAATGGCACTAACAACATTGCACACATATTAAATATGGCAGGGTATCACCCAACTATGCTAAAATGTATAAAACACAATGCAGTAAATATGTACAAGTGCTGCTGCCTCTTTCCCCTTCATAATCAAATTGCATTGGACATTTCCAATCTTCCTCCTGTACTAATACCACTCTAAATTGTTTATATATTTAAATTAACCAAGGAAGAGCATTGATCCACATGGACCTTTTTGAGGCTCAACATGGTAGCATTATCTGCTTAGAGTGGGCAAAAGAGGTTGAGAGAATCAGATCTAAATTACAGGAGGCAACTCATTACTCTTTCAGAGTCCTAATCCTCTGCACTAACTGCCAGATATAAAAGTGAAATGGAAAACATGAAACACAAAAGTTGCATTGTTGACTCTGATTTTATATTATCAGATGCTAAAATGTCATTTTATATGATCAGTGCCCTTAGTACTTACTTAATGTATGCACTGAAAGGAATCACAGATAAACAGGTGAGAAACAAGCTACTATATGTCAACCAGAACAGCTCTGATTAACTAAAAAAGAAGAAATGATTCATGTATGGGTATAATATAGAGGGTCAGAGGTTTTTAGCTGTAGGCAAAATTCATTCTGTATTCTTTGATATCACTCCTTCACTTTGTCCTTGTACTTTACATGTCTGTAGGTAAGTCAGTTACCTACCCAATGCTCTTTTTCCAGTCTTGACAAGAGACAGTTACATCTAATGGGTACTTGTGATTTGTGAGCTGCCATTGTTAAAACATAAACAAAAAAGTAGAACAGGATTTCTGTGCTAGGATACTAGAATGCAGAGTTTTAATCTATTTCTAATTAATGACGTGCATGGTGCTAGGGCTATTTGATGATATGAAGCTATGACGCATAGTTCACACACAAGAAGGTATAGAATGGAAGGTCATGAAACTAAAATATACAGGAAAGTACATACTCAAAACATACAGGAAGGATGGGGGGGGGGGGGCAGACAGTAACTCTGACTTTACAGGTAGTCACGTCATCTACATTAAACCAGGAAAGATATGAGTGAAATACAATGTATGAGCAGTTAGCTATCTGCAGAGCTGCATTTCCTTGACAGCCAGCTGCTTTCCCCCTCCTCCACTGCCCAAAAGACTAAGAAAAAGAAAAGAAAACAGCCAGCTATATCCATCTATCAAGCCATGATTTAAGAGGGAATGTTGGCTAAAGAAGTACAGAATGGGGAGAACAAATTCTGAATGCTAGGTAAGTGAGCCAAGTCAATGTTATCGATCGAGAGGGAGAAAAATAATGAAGAATCAAGAAGTCACTGCTGATAGTTAATGCATTCCTTAAATTAATATATACAGAAGTACCAAACAAACCCCAAATAAATAAAGAAAGAAGGTACAGTATTAATATGACTGAGAAAGCTGAGAAGGGAAGCAGGTGGGTGGGAATGAATGATAAGGATTGTTGCAGGGAAAGAGCTCAGCAGATTTTAGTATACCTGATGGGCTAGCCTGTCTCATTAGGGTGCCAGGAAACTGACAGGTATGGTGGGTGAACTGTTGTCAATACCCCATAGCCTCTCCTTGATGAATGGGCAGGTATGATTCGACTGAAAGATTACAGTGATCATTCCACTAAAGGTTCACATATGAGTCAGGTAATTACAGACAAGTCAATCTACTTGCATACATGAAAATGCTATAAATGCTCTAAACATAATTCTGTGCGGTAGGTAAGATTACATTTTCTACAAGATGAATGACATGGATTTACACAGAACAGATTTTGCAGGCAATTTCAGGCTTTTCTATGACATGATCACATCCTCATTTGAAAATTCAATCTCTCTCTCTCTCTCTCTCTCTCTCTATATATATATATATATATATATATATATATATATATGTGTGTGTGTGTGTGTGTATATATGTATATATATATATATATATATATATATATATATATATATATATATATATATATATACATGCATACATACGCATATATGCATATATTGTCTGGCTATCATTAATATGTTTGACACTTTACCTCATAGGAGGTTTGGGAGAACCAAAGGAAATGGTGTCAAGCCTAAAGTAGGGAGGCTGTTAGGGAATTGGTTAAGTAGCAGTGAACAATAATTAGCAGTTTGGAGTCAACTGTTGAGAAGTAGTTAAGAACTGTTGTGATGCCAGAGTTTGGTGTTAATGCTGGCCTTGTTCAACCCATTTTTATCAGATGTTGCACTAGGACTAGCAGTAAAATCTACATGTTAAATGACAGCACTTGCATTGGAACCATTGTTAGTAATGGGGTAGCCATCTAATGTCATCATCTAGTGTATATCTTATATTAGATGAGAGTGTAACACAAAAAGTGCAAGATCTGCATTTTTGTGAGAGTAGGTGATTCTGACAATGCCTTATTTAGCAGGTGTTTTCACCTATGGTGAAGAAAGTAAAACAATGCTCTAGGTGACATATAGCAACTATTTATGTTTCTCAGGCTGAAATGCCAACTGGATATGGTAGTGCATTGCTGGGATGTTGATCACAGAGATGTAGATGTCATTCTTCAGTCATCTGCAGTCATCTGCTATTCAACAGACTTATATGACATACTTAGTTCAGTTCTGGGGATCATATATAGAAAAATCACAGACTACCTGGGGTGTACTATGATGGCAGGAGGACGAGGAAACATGGAGCATAAGAAAGGGTTCAGAGATATTGGAATGTATAGCCAGCGGAGAACAGATATGGCAAAGCAGCTCTAATTTGATATGTAATATTATTAAAGGCAGATGACTAGCAAAGAACACGGGGTGGAAAATAAGGTAATGTTTGTGCTTAGTATGTCGAATGGAGTTAGAAGTTTTAAGATCAATGTGAATAAATATTTTCTCACAGAGGATTTTTGGAGACTTACAGTACATTGTTGGTGGAAGGGTGGAAAGTACACATGGCAGGGCAATTGTGTGCAGTTAGCTACAACTATTCTGTATCACTTTCATATATTCTTTGTTATGTTGTAGAATTTTTGGATGTGCATCTTAATTGTATAAAACCCACAATGACACGATGAGGACATGTTGACTCCACAATGAAAGCACCCCATACAAGAACTGAATAGGAGAACCAAGTGCTTTGAGGCATCAGTGCTAAATGCTACCCCATTGTGCTGCCCATAAGCAACACTTCATGTTGCTAATTTAATTATTTACAAAAATAATTTTTTTTCAGGGAAACTCATAAGTTTCCTTGGTCCATTTTTATTGACAGTAATAAACTATGGCCTACCTGAAGGTTTTCTTTGGTAATAAAAGTGACAGACATCTCTGTGATATCAGCTCTGTGAATGGAAACAAGTTATGAGGAATATTAGAGGAGTCAGTCAGACACTGAATTTTTTAGTTTTGTTTTGGGCAGAGCTAATGAACAGCTAATTTCACTCATCTGTTTAATTAACTGGCCAAACAAGTCCAGTCTATGTAATTTCCATTGTAATTAAAGCAGCCACAATGTCATCTGTCTAATTTCTGAAAATGTCAAAGAAACAGAAAGAGAATAGTAGGTCTTTAACTTAATATAAATTACTGTTTGATACTTCAGTAGTTGGTGGGGTGGAGTAACAGTGACATCCTGACATTGTGTGCTGTATATGGAGTTTGTTAAGAATGGTCCAAGGAAACTGACAGATAAGAGAGTGCCACCTAACCCCCCAAAACAAGCACAATATCCCCACCAAATTATGTGTCAAACTATTAACTAAGTCGACAAATATAAAGATCTTCCAAAAAAGTCCATCGTTTAGACCAACAAAACTATCATTGCTGGCATGCAGGAGGGAACTGCCTCAGTCTACAGTTGCTTAATTTATATAATAAAACATACATTTGTAGCTGCAATAAGGATGGTGTAGAAACTCATGATCCCCTTTCACCTATTCTTCCTGGCCACCTTCTCCTTTGTTTTGGAAATATTTCCAAATTAACTTTGTCTGTTCAAATAAATAAAATATTTTCCTGCCTAACTATGCTACTACTTCATTTAACACTAATCTAAGAAATATAAAGTTGAGTTGACTTGTACATTACAAAAATACCTTTGTAAAAGCAATAAAATGGTAAATACATGAAAATGCATAATGTGAGAACCTTGCTTTTGATATGCAAAACTATTTTCTAGAAAACAAATAATCCAGGTCACTGTTTTACATAGCCACATTAAGATTAGCTTTAAGAAGTAATCGACATGAGTATATGCTTTTAGAAGTGACAGATACACGTGTAATAATTCCACACCTTTGATGAGGAAGAAAGAGGAATTGGAGAATGTACACTAATGTAAGATTTCAGATTTATGTTGCTAGAATTCCATTTCTGAGGAGACAGATAGAACAGGCAACAAACTTTTGCAAGAAGAAGCAATCAAATGGTTAATTGATAACTGATAGAAATGGTCCCTTTTCCAGTAGAAAGCAGGTAAGCTCACCTGGGTTTTTCCAGTATTTTTCAGCAGTGTATACATTTTTCCTAGGCCAAAGATAGGTAGGTGGATGCGTTTTCTGGACAGTCTACCAAAATGTAGGGTAACACCATTTGTCTGTTTTGCATGCCTTAATACCTTCCAAACAGACATATGTCACTGCTTTACTTAATGCCTGACTCATATTTTTGTTGTTTTAGTTTGTTTTCCAGGATATTATTATCACAGGAAATTCTTAGCTTAATAGTTTTCCTGCTTCCACATTACCATGATGGAGCCTGAATATAGATAAGAGGGCAGCCATTCAGTCCAGATATCCAATGGTCTTCTTGAGGCCATTAATCTGTTTAGTTAGGAATCACCAGGGGCTCTGAAGTTGAGTGATATGTTTCAACAATTATAAGTCAAAGGGAGCATTGGATTCAACAATTGGTATAATTCAAGATGAGCAAAGAGCAATGCAGACTTCTTTTGATCTAGAGGAGATGGCTTTGGAAATTAATTGTGACAGAATTTCTAAGTTGCTGATAAATAATGGGCAAAATATAAGAATTAGCAAGAAAAAATGCTGGGATAAGCCTCCAAAATCCAGTACAAGATAGTAAAAATGAGGAAAATAAGCTCTTTGCAATACTGTCTTTATTCTCAAACACAAGCGCTTTCATATAGCTTCTTTAGGTGTATGTTAATCAACAAAAAAGCACACCTTTATATATAAAAAACATGTCACATGCTCACATAACAATCATATTAAAGATGCAGAACATTCTTTAAAAATATATGCAGATAAATATATTCATATATAAAAAAATACATTCATATATAAAATTATATGAATATAACAACTCTATAATACAATAATATATAAATAAATAAATAACATATAAATAAAATTCATCTTTTCAAGCCTCTAGTGCAAAGTATTGGTTTCATGGGCACACATTCATTAAGGCCATGTCCTGTATTTGACCTTAACATCACTATCCATCTCGCTTCTATTTCTTCAGTCCTAAGTCTGATATCTCCCCCTCTATTACTCTCAAAGGACTTGGATAGCACCTTAAACTGAAATTTATGAAGTTCACCCATGCTTTTAACATGCTTAGCCAGTGCATTGACCTTGGACCCTTTCTTAATGCGATACACATGTTCCCTTATTCTCTCTCTTAAAGTACGGTCTGTTTTGCCTACATAAAAATTTAAAAATATAAGAATTATCAACAAAGGTGCTATCACTTATATCAGTCAGTATCTGATTGGTGGTGGTGTGTTGCCTATATAGTATACTGTGGAAAATGTTTATCAAAATGGGCTATAGTAGCATTTAGTTTGAAACCTTTGTCCTTTCACCAAGTGTTAACAAAGTCTAAGTTATGTGGCTAGAATTTTGAGTCAGTGGAGGAATGAATAACAAAATCCAAGTTACAGTCATCTGGTAACTTAGATAAGCACCAGCCTAATGATTGAAGAAGGTTTGTGCTTGAGAATTCCCTAAAGACAGAGATATTTATAGAGGGAAATTCCACTACTTTCAAAGATAAATGTAACTCATTTATGGATTGATTTCATGAGAGAAGATGATACAAATGGAGGTGAGCAAGAAGGGTCCATATTTGTAATGGCATGATCAAGGATATTTGGGTCACCTAATAGGATAGCTAACTGTCTGTACAAGGGAGTTAGCAGTTATAATGTGAAGGAAGTTTAGGTATATCACCATTAGTAAAATATTTCAGACAGTTTATTTAAAGCTGGATGAAGCACCCCAATATAACTGTTTTAGACTTAATGTGGAATTCAGCTGAGGTTTGAAGATAGCCGTCATAGTCAGTAGTGACCAAAAATCATGTTCTGTATATAGTTATGAACTGGTAATTAAGTTTTCAAATTTGCGGTCCTGAGGTATCAGTTTTGAGATGATAGTGTCCTTGGCAAATAATGATATGCTCTCAAAATTGCTAGTACATCTGAAAACATGATAGGTTCTAAACCCAGGAACAGAGAGAGTGCTTTCATGGCTTTAAAACCACGTCTGAGGAACTGCACATATGTGACTGTCTTCAGTTTGTAGGAAGTCTGTGAGTTAAGTCTGTTTTCTGTTAGGATTCCTAATACTGAATGCAACTGCTTAATTTGATTAAAATTTACTAGGTTGGAATGTCTGGAATGTCCAGCAGATGAAATCTGCCTAAATAAGGCACAAGGGAACAAAGGGTTTAATCTGAATGCAAAAGACATGATGAAAGAGGCAGAGTCCATCTCTAACAAAGCAAGAAGTATTGTCAGCCCTCACATCCCTCACCTTCACATACCGCATCCCTATACAATGACATGAGTTACATAGTCAATAATCAAAGCCAGTTATCTTGTCTTTGATTCACTGCTTCATTTTTCATAATGACAAAATATCACTCAAAACTAGTTTTCCTCCATCCTCAGACACATATATATCAAGTTCATTCATATCCTTCTGCATATCCCTCTGGCCAGGCTGCCTAAGGTCACTCTTTCTCACATTAATCAATACCAGATCATAATCATATTTGTAGGACTGATAGTGCCAAGAGCCCTTGTTATGTCCTAGATCCTGGTTCCAGAAAAGCAGCTGTCATCCTACTGAGGATGGTGGCATATGATTAAAAATAGAGTCACCTGTTAATAAAATATTACTGTGGGTGGATGCAGTCTCGGTGAGCTTAATGAATTAGAGTCTGCATCCAAGTGATTCATAGAGTTATGTGTACTGACTAAGACACACAGGCTGAATGTGTTGATGGAGGTTATTGCTGTTGTGTGAATTTATTAGTGAAGTTTTTAGTTTTCAATCTCGGAAGCTTAGTCAGGTGCTCTCTTTAGCATGTGTATATGCATATATATATGTGTGTGTGTCTGTGTGTGTGTGTGTGTCTGTGTGTCTGTGTGTGTGTGTCTGTGTCTGTGTGTGTGTGTGTGTGTGTGTGTGTGTGTGTGTGTGTGTGTGTGTGTGTGTGTGTGTGTGTGTCTGTTGTGTACTGAAATAAGAATATAGGTACCAAGTTCATTAAATCCTTAACAAGTGGTGCATATTGAATCACTGGCAGCATTCAGTGGTTTTCTATAAGTACAATCTATATGCAACAACACCTCAAAATACCTAGTGCTATCAGACTAGCTACATCACAGGCAAGAGTTGATTGAAATTCAACAACAGTCAGTGTCATTGAATGGGTATGAGAAAACAGGATAGATTAATAACCTACTCTGAGTATAAGCCACAAAGGTTTAATGGACTGGACTAGAAAATGGTGATAATCTGTGATGTGGCTAAAGGAAAAAAAGAATATGAGATGTGACTCTGGACAAAACAACTAGTAGACTCTGGACACATGTGAAATTAACAGCAAAATGTAGCAACAGTAATCAGTATCAAGTAGGAAATTTAAATCAAATAGATGAACACAGTATTTTCAAGTGCAGTAACAGAGATTAATGGCTTATACCAGTAAGAACATTCAGTGCAAACAATATTGTAATAACAATGATTAAATGTGTGATTAAGTACAATTAATAGCTGAAATAATACTTTAATTTGATCTCTATCTGAGTACTAGCAACAATGAACAACAGGAGCAGTAACTGTGGAGCAAAATGCACACAAAACCATACAAAGCAGTTCTGGCAACCTCTGCCATTCCTCAATCTGGCAACACCCTCACTTCAAAGTTGAGATCAAAAACAATAGCAGAAAATGTTGCAAACTACTGGATAGATTTGTGTCAAGTGACTTGTTACAGATAATAGCACACATTAAACAGTGAGCCCTAACCACAAATGCAGTAGGCATTCATTTCTGAATGCAAGTACTGCAGTAAAGACTAATAGTCTTTTGTGGTCATGCCCCCTAACACTTGACAGAATATAGCTCTCCTATTTCAATCTAAAGGGGAAATTCACATTACATCATCAGACTAATATATGCTTTTGCAATTTTTATGAACTTCTTCCGCATGTTTCTAGTTATGTGTCACTATCATCTGAAACAGAATGCAGTGACATCATTCACTTTTACTAGAATATCTTTTGGTAAACTTTGGATGACAATTATCTTGTGTGCTCCATCTCGACATATAACTCTCCTTAGAATTGTACTCTACTTTAAATGAGCTGCAAAATGTTATATTGCTATGCTAATTGCTTTATGAACTGTAGCCTTATGGGTGACATCAAGTGTTGTTCTCGTGACATAAAAGCAAATGCTGAATTCTTTGAATGTGCTTTCTTTTTAGTTACTGAACAATCCTGCTCTTTCTGCTTAGCAATTGAACATTTCTGTAAGCTGCTAAGCTATTTTGTCCAGTTGCCAAAACAAAAAAGATTCCCTTATATTTGAGGATCTCACCCTCAGCTTGAGCAACTGGCCACAGATCATGCCACACACAAAACAATGAAACAGTTCAGATCTGACTTTCACAAGTGCAGTGTCACATTTATTTTTGGATGCTGACTGACTGGCATCTGCCAATTGTGCCACATAACACTTTGTGCCCAAGGTGGCTGCACTCTTCACCCCACCCTATCAATACCTCTGTACTACATGTAGTCCAACCAAATAGGGTTAAATGCAGGAAATGTAGAAGAAATAATTACAATGCAGTAACATTTCAGCAATCAGTACGAGTAACAAAAATATAATCTAGCATGATCCAACAGCCTTTAATGTAATACAGTAGAGCAATCAGTAATCATTAGCAACACTCAACTGTGCAACAAAACCAGTGATAAAAATTCTGCCAGTAGGGATGACTACAATATATGGAACAGAGAATAAACAAGAGAGAACTGGAATTTACTGCAGGAAGCTTCAAAGGAGCCAAGGTATTGTGAACAAATAATTAAAGAGAAAAAGGCAGTAGAATGAGAAGTCGTCAAGAAAACATTTGGACTGGGCATGGCCAGGATTCTGACAGGATAGCAACAGAATTCTCCTTCCCTGCTAGTTTATTTTTTTCTGACAGGAAACATTACATTTTAACTATCTTATCAGTCTTAATAAAGTAGATTTCTAAGCTTTAAAGTGTTCTTCAAGATATCATAAAAAATTTTGTTGATATATAAAGATTTTCCTGTCAAAATTTCTATATGAAAAAATACCTTCACATACACTCTGTAAATGAATCATCTGAAAGCAAACCCATGAGATTCTTTCTTCAGAAAAAAAGAACTTCAGTTTGTTCTTACTAATTTTCAGGAATTATGTTTAAAGATGGACAAAATATATACAAAAAGAAAAATGCTCTAAATAAATGGACCAAATCCATGAAGCAGTACAGCTGCAGAAGGTACAACTAACTGGCATCAAATACTCTTTAAATGATGTAGAAGGGAGACTAAATGAAGATGAACATAATACTGAATTTTTATTAAAACAAAATGCCATGCTACTAAACAATATAGATAACCTAGATAATAGGTCTCACAGAAACAATATTAGAATCCTTGGTTTACCAGAAAAATACAGGGAAACAACATGGCAAATTGTCTGACTTCCTCGCTTCCCAATATTTTAGATCTACCTGAAGCAATGTCCTTTGGTATTGAGGGAGTGCATAGGTCTCTAGTCTCAGCATCTTCTTCAAAAAATAATACTACTCTGAGAGCTACCATTGTAAGATTTTTTTCCTCACATGATAAAGAATTAATTCTTTAAACTGGTTGGTTTAATTTTCCTTTTAAAATAAATGACAGAATTATCTGGTTTGACAATTTGACAATGACTATTCCACTTCTGTCATCTCTAAAAGAAAGTGCTTTCTTCCATTAATAAGAGAACCGAAGAAGAAGCAAATTAACATAATTTATTGTTTCTGGTCAGACTAAAAATAATTCTTCCTGATGAAACTAAGATCTTTAATGATCTAGGTGCTGCTTTAGCATATTTGAAAATAAATACATTTTTTTTAACACAGAGGATATGGATTGGAACACTGTTTCTCTAAAGAGACAAGCAGAAAGATCCACTTGGAAGACAAGTGAAAGGAAGAAGAAGAAATTAAAGGATAAATGACTTAAGCATTATTTTTATCTTTACTATGTAAGATGTGTTTCATCTTTTTCCTTCCCTTTTGTTATCTTCATATTACAGATTATTTTATATTATTAGACATCTTACTAGGAATAAAAAGAAACTCAGATGTCTTTGAAACAAGGTAATTATCTTATTTATTTTTTTACAATTACATTTGTTATAAAGTTAACTTTTCTACTCCTTTTTATATGTAGTATATTTCATAATGTGATTTATATAATAGTCTTTATTATGATATGTTAGATTAATATAAAATAGAGCTATAACTAATATTACCTTTCTATCTCTTCTAACATTCTGTTTATCGCATTATAATCTGGGTCTCATTTTCCTATAATCATTAATTGTTTAACATAATATATAGCTATATTCAGTTTGTCATATAAAATTAATAGTATAAATATTATAGTTTTGTATGACATATTTCTCTGAGTAACTACTGTTGAACTCATACTACATCTTTTATTTGTATACTCTCTATTCTTGAACTGGTTTATTATTTTGATATATGGAGTTCTGTATTTGTACTTAATAGGGTGTTTCTTTGTGTGGTGTGTATGTGTTTGAGACATTGGGGTATGAATAGCTGTTTGGGATGTGCTTTGCTATACTTGAGTGTGTGTTTTCTTTTTTTTTCTCTTTGAGTGTGCAATGAGTCTTGGTAGTTAACATCCCTGCTTTGTGGGCTGTTTGGTTTATGGTTGGCTGCTTTGCCTTTGCCATGGTGTTTCCTTTTCCCTTGTCTTTTTGCTGCATACCATCTTGTTTTTTTGGTTGCATTGGTGGTTTGTACTGTGGGTATGGCTTAGTATTGTAATTGTGGTTGTGATTTGTTTTTTTTTTTTTGCCTTTGGTTTGGGATGGAGAGTGGAGGCATACTGGTTTAATTTGTTTTAATATTCTTTGAACTAAGAGGTGATATCCAGTGTCTTTGCACTCAAGCTTGTGTAACTGATGTTGACAGCTAATTGTTAACTTGCTTCTTATATTTACTTGATTTGATCTTCCTGCTGATACTGTGCAATCTATCCTATAAACAGCAATATGTGTTCATGATGTCACCTAGGTCTACCTGTCAAATTGAATGGGGTGGGCACTTGACTTTGTGAATCTTTGAAAGAGTGAATGCTTTGTTTATTACTTAAAGCTGGGGCAAGAAGACATTTTTTACAATAACTGATGTATTTAGTCAACTACAGTTTTACAGAAGTTATTCTTTTCTCTTGCTTATCTGCTATTACCGGGAACATGAATTGTTCACCTGCAGATTTTTCTTTCTTGGTTTTGGAACATGTGTACCTATACCAACTGCTGCCCTTCTAAAAGTTATAAATGATTATTTTTTCTATTTAACTTGGGCATTTAATTTTTTACTGCAGCAGTAAATGAATGCTTAAGCATTTTGTTAATACAATGAACCAATCACTTATATCTGGTTAAGAATTTAAAAGAGAAACATTTTCAGTTTTTCTTATTTCTCTCTTTTTTGACATTTAAATAATCATATTACATTTTTACATTAGTCAAGTATTACCAATGCTGTACCAGTCTATGATAACTTATACTGAATAACAATTAGTTTTCACTGTTAAAATTTATCTATAGAGTTTATAATAACTACAACTTAAGCTGTATGCAAATGTGTGTTAATATTTAGTTTTGCTAAAGTACTTAAGGCTGTCTTTGATATAAAAACTTTTATGTGCAATGATTTTACTCAGTGACATATTACTGTTAATATGTTTATTTTCCTCTTACATTCAAAATTTCCTTCTAATGTTGATATAAAAGGAAAGAAAAAGAAGAAACAATCAATCACTATTAGTTTATGCGAGGAACTTTTCAATTATTAACCTGCTGTTTTATTTTTATAATGAAAATATTAATATGAAAATAGCAGAGAGGTTTGTTTTACTTTTGGTTAATGGGTAGGAATGTTTGGATAGTTATGCTATTCAAACAGGGAGTTTTAGACTCCATGTGGGGTATGATGCATTTCATAAATGTTTGTGAACTTTTTATGAAAGTAGTTTATTTGTGAATGTCTACCATTGGAACATTTCTCCCCAGGCTTCCACTGAAAATTGGCTGCATTCCAAGTTGGACTTTCCTGGCTAACAAATGTTAAAAAAAAAATAAACTAAAAAAGAATATTATTACTTGTATAATTAACAGTTTAATTATTAATGATTATATTCTTCTACAGATGCTGTTCTGGATTTGGGAAGTGATTCAAAGGTATATTCAATACTTGGAATTTATGAAAACATTCCATGTAAAACTGCTACACAGTTTATAGGTCTTATTTTAAATGCAATTTAAACATTAATGGTTTAAATAATAGTTGCAAGAGAGGGAACCTAAACAAATTCTTGAAATTTTTTAATGCCCAGATTATTTTTTTGCAGGAAACACATTTATTAGAAACTGACATAGATAGACTTAATACTAAATTATATTTAGTTCTCATTATAATCAGAAAAAAATGAGAGGTGGTTATTTTGTGGAGAAATTCTCTTCCTTAACTCAAGATTGTTAACTCTTATAAGGATCATAAAGGTTTTCTTTGTTTGGTAACACTGGATTTTAATAGAAAACGTTATACCTTTATCAATTTATATTGGATTCCTGGAATAGGAGTTCACATCTGGTCAAATCGTTCAAATCTCAAAAGGTAGTTTATATTGGCAGGAGACTTTAATTGTATTACTAAGAGATGATAACACCAATACCCCTAGAAAGAGAAGAATATTTGCACCTGCTAGGGGACTACTAAAATGCATAGCCTTAATGCATATTAAGGATATAAATGAGCTTTCAGACCCAGATTCACTTTTTTTGGTCTATATTAGATACTCGAAGATACTGAATTTCGAATACGATATGATCGACACCATATCGTCGAAGTCCAGTAACACTGAATACCTAATAAAATCATGAAATAAAGTCAAAAAACAGAACTACTTGTTCTCAACAGGGGGGAAAGCCCCCCCCCAGCACCCCCATGTGCGGTGCTGCACCCCCCACCCCCTGCTTCTTAAATATTCCAACTCTGAGACGGCACTACAGTGAAGTAAATGGAAATCTCCCCTTACAGAGATTTCTGTTTACCTCTTTGATGTTCTGCAGTTTCACTGTACGTGTCAGCAATGTCAGATTCAACATTGTGATCATTCGAGATTTTGATATAGACCCCACTTTTTTCACTCATTACTCAAATAAACATGGAACTCAAGCCAGAAGAGATAGAGTGTAAATATCAAATGATCTAACAAACAGATTGGTTAAGGGTAGGGTTGTATCTTGTCCACTTTCAGATCATAATGCTATAACTTATGATTTAATCTTAAGATGTAATGACAGTGTTCCTATTAAACACATACCTGCTTATATAACCAACCTAAAAGGTTTCTAAGACTTTTTCCTAAAATAAATTTAAAACTTTATTGAAATCAATTATACAAAGGATATCTCTGAAATATATTTATTGGATGCTTTAAAATCATTTCTATATAGTAGAAATATAACCTGGCATGCTGTAAAGAGAAAACAATGGGACAAATAACTAATTAATCTACATGAAAAAAATAGATAAATTAAAACTGAATAGTCAAAAAATGAAATTTTAAGTCATAAGGCTGTGATTAACCTGATTAAGATTTTAAAATAATTAATTACTCTGTAAACCCTAAATATATGCATAAGTTAGCTATCAGAACAAAAATATTTAATAAATCCAATAACATTAATGAAATATATTCCACAAAGAAAAAGAAAAAAGTTATTGAAATGGAAGAGATCTTGAAAGACTTCAGAAATCTCTTTAATGCAATAAATAGCAATGACATAATAATGTATCCTCAAGAGAATATTAAAAAGTTCATAAGATATTATATCAAGAAAAATTATCAGAAGGTGAAATGAAAGTTATTGATAGAGCTACTGCAATTTCTGAATTAATAGCTCAAATTAATAAATTAAAACCCAATAAGGCTCCAGGTAATTATGTCATTATCCCTGAACTTTATAAGTTAAAGCCAAAAGATGCTACACCTATTTTACTTAAGGTTTTAAGTTAGTTAAAGAATGGGAAATGTTCCTCCTTCCTGGAAATGCATTGCTATCCTCCAATCTTAAAATCGGACAAAGACCCTATAAAATGTTTTTCTTATAGACCAATCTCATTACTAAACATAGACTAAAATTGTTTATGTCTGTCCATGCCAACAGATTAAAGCACTTTCTTCCATCGTTGATCAACAACGATCAAGCTGGTTTTATTTTAAATAGGAAGTTTTATGATACCATTAAAATAATTAAAAAAATAATTGATTATGCAAATAATACAAATGAGATGTTAATATTAGTAAGTTTAGATATAGACAGTGCATTTGATTGGTCAACTGGAATTCTATCTCACTGGTACTTGAAGCAAGTAACTTATCAAGTAATTTTATATATCTTATTAATCTTCCTTATGTTAATTCCTATGGTTATGTAAAATAGGTTCTTATACTTTACAATTATTATGATTTCCAAAGGAACTAAGCAAGGATGTCTACTCTCAACATTATTCTTCACCTTAGTTATCGAACCATTTGCTAATCTGGTAAGAGCTTCACCAAATATTAAATGTATTCAGATAGGTAATAATTTAACTTCTTATTTATTTATTTATTTATTTGCATTTGTTGACCGGGAGAGTCCACTGGGTCATAGCGACCCATTTTCAGTGGAGGCTCGGGAAGAAAAGCTCCACAAGAAGTTGCATTAATAATAACAGTGAAAGAGAGGTTACATAATAGACAAAATTCAGAGTCAGAAATATTAAAGTAACATTATAGTAAGCCATAGGCGTTCATGTGTAACATTCATTGCAAAAGAAAACGAAGAATAATAAGAGAGGTTACGTATTTACAGAATGATTCAGTATGAAAAACATTACAGTAGGCTATAGGCTTTCATGTGTAACATTCATTGCAAAAGAAAGGGAGGTTACCTAGTAGATAGGTAATCAATATATACATTTTTAAAACAATTCTGGCAAAGAAAATACACATTAGGTAGTAATGTAGCTTTTGAGTATTCTGTGAAGAAAATACATTTTTTTTAGAACAGTCACAGAGAAGGTATAGGAGCTTATGAGTTGGGGGTGTGCTTAGGTAGGAGCATGAGAAGGGCATTTCCATTTGGAGGACAGGTGTGAGAGCAGGTGGGTCTTGAAGTTGTTGTGGTTAGACATTTTGCGCAGTGGAGAGGGGGCAGACTTCCATAGTTTACCTATGGTGCAGGCTAGTAGTAGATAGTCAGGGGGATGGGAGGGTTTGTGCACTCATAGGAGATTTTGGCTCTCAGATCTTAGGGAGCAGGAGAGTGTGTAGGGTATTAGGGCTGTGGCCAGGGACGGACAGTCTGCTGGTTTGAAGATGAGCTTGGGGGTTGTGGTAAGTTGTAGATATCTGAGGTAGTTGGGGAGTTCTAGCCATTTGAGGGTGTGTAGAGTGTGGCAGTGATGAGTTGAATGTTTGGCGTTGGTGGAAAATTTGCTAATTTTGTGGTAGCAGGATTCTAGTTTGGAATGTAGGCCTAGTTGGAGGTTGGTAAATAGGGGGGCGCCATACATGAGAGATGGGAGGAGGAAGGTAGTTGCAAGTGTTTGTCGGGTGGAGGGGCTGAGATAACAGTTGTGTATGTACAGGAGACCAATTCTAAAATTCACTTGTTTGCTGATGATATTCTTATGACCTTGAATGAATGTAATAATTCTCTTTCAACTGGTTTTAATTCAATGACATTTTTTTTCAGAAAAAATCTGGCTTCAGTTTTAATGAAACTATAATTAAAATTCTATCTATAAATTCTAACATTAATGATATAGAAGGAAGATTTAATAAATGTACAGTCCAAGAAAAAAAAGTAAAATTATTTAGGAATAATTATTGCTGAAAATAAAACAATATACATATATTTGTTTAACATTTGTTTACCAGGAAAGTGATATATTAAATCCAAATAAACCAATGAACCACTTCAAGAAGTTAAATCCACAAAAGCATAAACAAGAAGTGATGTGATGGCTGAATATATTTATTAAAACACGGAAACTCTTAAAAACACATAAAATAAAAGAGATTAGCACTTTCGGCTTTTAGCCTTCATCAGATCTAATTTTCTGTTTTTCAAGTGTTCATTTAAATACTAAAACTACCCAATAACACCCTTGTTTCACTGTAGCAATGTATAAAAAACTCTGATGTCTCTAGTTACATTCACAAGTTTAACTAGCCATCACTGAAATGAAAAGGAGGGGGTATGTCCAATCAATGTCATCACTTCAGCCAATGCTTCTTCAAGATAGGTTCCACTGGTAGCACTTCATTAAGCCCCGGTCCCTTGTGCACCCTGAAGTCAGCAATCCATTTACTTCCCTCATATTCAGTCAGTTCTTTCAAATCACCTTTTCTTGTGCTCGATTTCAGCACCTGCAGGGCCATGAAATGAAACAGATGATCAGGATTCATGCTAATGTGTTTGTAAAGGACATTAGTGCTATTTTTATTCTTGATGTCCCTTACATGTGATTGTATCCTGATCCTAAATTGGCAGTTCATTTTGCCTATATAAAAGGGAGTGCACTTTGTGCACTTTGCAACATAAATAATATTCTTTGTTGCACAGTTCACAAATGTAGGAGTTCTATATATCTTGCCTGTGATCGGATGTTGAAAACACTGATCTTGCATCAAATGTTGACATGCCGTACATTGACCACATCTAAAGGTACCACATTTCTGTGTATATGACATCTCCACTTTTTCTTTGTCTTGACATAGTAACTGTTTCAAATTCTTCTTGTTCTTATAGCAGAAGCTCAGATTGTCTCCTACTGTATACCTTATTGACTTGTCAGTTGTTAATATCCGCCAGTTTGTTCTAATTATGTCTCATATATGTTTAGCATCTTTACTGTATGCTAGTGTACATCTCATGGAATGTCGTTCTGTCCTTCTCCCAGTTAGATCATCTTCAGGGTTATGGTTCCTATGAAAATAAGGTTGACCCTTAGCAGTTCTTGGTAAGAAAAATTAGGTGATCAATTCACTAATAAACAATGGGAGTAGATATGTATGACTCCCAAATATGCAACAAAGACTAGAAGATTTAGAATTTTTCATGGAACTGTTTGCATAGGGACTTTTATACCCCAAGTAGACTCCAAAGAGGTTTTCCTCAAGTAGATGGCAATTATTGGTGTTGTAACAGGGAAGAAAGAGATACTTGGTGGCATATGTTTTTGGAGTGTGATGAGTTGGCAAACTTTAAAACTTTCCTAGAGTACTCTGTCAGGAATACTGGGCCAGAAAATGAGTGCAACCAAGGAAATGATTTTTTGAGCTGGGATACAGGATCTGAATTGCCTAGACATAGTAAGGACTTGTTACATTTAATTATGGTGACTGCTAAAAAGCAATTACTAGAAACTTTAAATCAAAGTCTGAATCAACCATACTTAAAGTAGTGAATATTGTGACAGAGATAAAAGAACATGAAGTAGGATATTTAGAAAAGGATATGCAGAAATGACATAGAAAAATGGAAATTGTGGGAACAATCCATGCAGAAAAATTATTTGGTGAAGGAATGAAATTTAAAAGAAGGCAGTAATTGAATAGTTTATGTAATGTTGCCTAGATTATAGGATAACAATAAGTGTGATACATAATGTTTGTAAGTATGAGCTTGTTAATATGGTTTGTTTATTTTATATAACTGTACGTTTGCCTATGACACCAATGAAAATTCAATAAACGTGTTTATTCTTTAAAAAACA
The DNA here is from genome assembly GCF_019279795.1 of Protopterus annectens. Lineage (NCBI taxonomy): Eukaryota > Metazoa > Chordata > Ceratodontiformes > Protopteridae > Protopterus > Protopterus annectens. Next base: position 1,901,148,928 of record NC_056726.1, on the reverse strand, counting down.
AATTGCAATAGACTTCTTTGAGAAAGTCAGTGATGCCCTGGAAGAAGGTAAGACAGTGCATACTGCCTATCACGCCTAGCCAGGGCTTTTGACACAATCCCCCACTCAGGTATCATTGAGAAACTCTCCCAGCTGGGGATTAACCCTTACATTACTAGATGGGTAGCCAATTGACTCACTGACAGAACACATACTGTCAAAGTTGGTGACTCCACCTCTACCAGTAGTCCTGTCACTATCTGTGTACCACAAGGATCTGTGCCGGGCCCTTTACTGTTTGGAATATATTTTTCAGAAGTCCAGACTAAAGTAGATAGCCTTTGGCTTACCAAGTTTACTGATGATTGCAAATTGGGTGCAATCATTGAGTCCCCCAACAATGTTAACATATTACAGGAGGGGCTAACACAGACAAATGATTGGTGCCAAAGCTACAGTCTAAAACTAAATACAAAAAAGTGCATTATTATTCCCCTTTGGCACAGAGGAACTCTCTACTAATTACAATAGCGACAGCACCTGCCAAAGTTCAAACCCAGTGGTGTGAGATCTTGGAACACAGCTAGATGGCAATCTGAACTTTGACCACCAAGTTTCCACAGTGGTAAGGAAAAGCTTCTACATTGCACATCTCATAAGTAAGGGCATTGCATCCAGATCTGGGGTTGTTATAACTCCACTGTAGTCAACACTCATCATACCATTAATAGAGTACGATGCTCCCTTCTGCATGTGCCTTACCAGATACTTGCAATAGCTGGAGAGACCATAGAGGCTTCTCACCAAGAAAATACAGGACCTCCAAACCATGTCTTATTTGGATAGACTGAAAGCCCTGTCACTGTACTCTGTAGCATACAGGCTGCTGAGATGAGATTTGTGCCTGGCCTACAGGGCAGTCTCTGACCCTGCCTTGATTGATATACTGCACATCCGCAAATCAAATGGCACAAGAGTCACTCACTCTAGGGATCTTAACCTAGCTTGTGACATTAACAGAACATGCTGGAGAGACATATATCTCCTAGAGATTGCTGCTACTCTGGAATAAACTTCCAATTCACATGAAACAGAGCTCCTCACTGATCCTATTCAAGCACAACCTGGACTAATAGATGAGAGACCGCAAATTCACCCCTAGGGCCTAGTCAGCATTTATCATAGACGTGCTCTGTGAATTATGTCCATCTAAACAAAGACAATTGAAACAACTTGGGATTAACATGGCTAGGCTTGTAAGGGCTTTAGGGCCACTAGCCAAGTAACATCCTGTGAACCTATGAACCTGTGAGCTAATAACTTAATTTAGTTTCTGTGAAACTAGTATCGGTAAATGGAAGCAATGCAAAATTTCCTGCAATAGTATCATCAACAGAGCAATATCACCTTAGAGCAGGGGCACAGTTAGAGATGGGGTGAAGGCATTAGGGTGCATGATTGGCAAAGTTAGTAATACAGCATTGGTAGTCAGAAAGAAATACAAATGCTGCATTTGTAGTCAGGACTGAAGGAAGCACTTCAGTGTGTTGTGTGCGGCATAAGATGCAGTTTTAGTCCTCAAGTATGAAGTACTAGATAACTTTTTTTTCATTTAGTCCTTTAGTACAAGAGGTAGGACATCTTTTTTGCTGATCCACAATCTGATCTGGGGATAACACAAGGTACCTTAATACCTGGCTATGGATCTGACTTAGGTTTTTCCAGTAATAAACAATATTGCACTAACAACAAGGCACAATACTGGAATATTACATAAAAGTAATAACAATACAGTGAGCAGAACAACAGTGATAATTTCAATGATGCACATATTAAGTGCAATGAGTAAGTTAATAAGCAGACAACACTTTCCACTCTATATAAAAAGGCAATAGTAATAAATTCTGTGGAGCTATCTTAAGTGCAATTAGCTGAAAAATAAATAGATAACATTTATTTCATGCAATAAGCAATAGTAGAAAAATGTATAGAAATAGAGTTTTATGTTCAGTCAATCAAATAAACAATAAATGATAACAAGTTACATTCTCTGTGGTACAAGCTTAATTCAGTACAGCTAGTCAAATTAAAAAAAAAAATTATAGTGAATTAACATCACCAGAATATGGTTTGTTATCAAATGTAGATTTGTTAATTAAGCACACTATGAAAAATGGAATTGAATTCATAAATCAATAAGCAATAAACATACAAATCTGGTTTGACTGTTAAATCTAATGAATAAGTATCAGGCTTATTATTCCATCCATCCACCCATCCACCCATCCATCTTTCCATCCTTAACCCCTTTTACGCATGGGTTCAGGGTGTTACTTCAACAGTGACAATCATCTCAAGCCATGGTTTATACTGCTGGGTGGCTAGCCTTGCCACTGTAGTTCATCTGTACCACTCACTTGCAAACACACTTACAGACAATTTAGAGTATGCACACCACCTACTGCATGTCTTTGGAATGTGGGAGGAAACTGGAGCAACTGGAGGAAACCCACATGACTGCAGAGAGGACATGCAGACTCTGCAGAGAAGGCACCCCAACTGAGACTAGAACTGGAGAACCTCTTGCTGTGAGGCAACAATGCTAACTGCAGCACCACCATGATCGCCCCTAGGCTTATTATTATGTATTTGCAATTTACTGGGTTCAGGCGTGACAATAACATTAATCACAGGAATGCAAGTAAGCTGAGATGATCCACAACAAGTATGCAGAAGTTGCCTTATATGTTTTAGACTAGACCCTTGGACTGCTTACTTGACAGGATTTTCAAATAGCAATGTGATGAATTGAGCAAACCTCTTGTAATTTGAAGTCAGTAAGACTCCTGTCCAGCAGAAGCTGTCTAATAAAAATCCAGCCTATGCCCAATTCAGAAGTTGACCAACCAAAAGCAGGCATTCTGATTCTTCAATGGAACCTGAGCTGTGTTAGTTGTCACATGGAAGTTCTAAGAAGCAAATGAAGTCCTTGTAGTAGCAGAGATCTTTGGTGGATAACTCTGTGCTTCATCACATAGTAATATTGAGGCTGTTAGTATTATATGCATTTAAAGCAGTGATGCTATTAGTATAACACATATTTGGAGTGGATACTTGTATATGCCTTTTATTGAGCAGCAAAAAATTTCATGGTTGGGGTTATCATTATACCACACAGCCAAGTATTTATTTTATTGTACTTTATTTTATTTTACATTTGTTTACCGGTAATGTCTGACAGGGCCAGTTGCCCTTTTTCACCAGAGGCCCAGGGAGAAAAGCTCCATTACAAAAACACATTAAAAACAATACAAGAAATTCATAACAATCAAGAATACATAACTTTGGTAAACATAGGTAGTAAATAGTTTATACCTAAACAATAAAAAGTGAGAGATTAATATAAAGTGGAAAAAAGAAAGCTAACAAATAAACTAACATGAAATAGCTTGTGCCATCATAGAGAAATGACTGATCAGTAGATCAATATCATGGTGCTGGTGGTAAATATTTATGAGATACCTGTATGGTATATGAACAAGAATATGGCTGATTGTTGCTATGCTAGTGTTACTTGTTCTAAACAGTGATAGCCAAGGCAATACTGAGGTGAAGTATAAGGAGGAGGAAATATAATGAAACCATAGGAAGCTTGAGATAGGTAGACAAAGATAGAAGCAGTAGTGAGCATGAGATAGGTAGAGAGAGATTGGAATTCTGTGAGAGAAGGGATAGTTTGGATGTTAGAATTTAGTAAAGGAAGAGATATATTGGTTTTAAGAACAAGGAAGGACAGAATGATCAATCTGGATTAGTGCAGGAGCAAAGCCAGTTTTTGGTTAGGTGTTCCTTAAGCATTGGTTTAAATTTGGATGTGTTTCTAGAATTTATTATTGTCTGAGGCATGGAATTCCAAGACTTAGATATCTGGTTGGAAAATAGAGAGTTACTGTAACAATTATTAGATTTAGTTACTTTGACTAGAAGTTTGCTGGACGATCTTAATGACTTGCTGTTTGATTAGGGCTGCACTAAACTCTTGATGCTGGACAGATGGAATGAATGAAAGTTAGTTTGTTGAGGGATAGGACATTGGATAGTTCAATCCAATTTAGTTTATGAAGTGCTGTGCAGTGATGTGATCTGTAAGGGAGTTTAGTAGCAAATCTTGCAAATTTGTTATAGCAGGAGACTAGTGAATATTGGTGCAGTATACAGAAAGGTAGATAGTAGATGAGTTCTAACAATGGAATATCTAGTGGCCTCAGTTAGGTATGGCTTGACTCTGTATAGTGAGCCTAGCTTAATGTTGACCTTTGTGATAGTTTGATGCTGGACAGATGGAATGAATGAAAGTTAGTTTGTTGAGGGATAGGACATTGGGTAGTTCAATCCAATTTAGTTTATGAAGTGCTGTGCAGTGATATGATCTGTAAGGGAGTTTAGTAGCGAATCTTGCAAATTTGTTATGGCAGGAGACTAGTGAATATTAGTGAGGCATACAGAAAAGTAGAGAGTAGATGAGTCCTAACTATAGAATACCTAGCGGGCTCAGTTCGGTATGACTTGACTCTGTACAGTGAGCCTAGCTTAATGTTGACCTTTGTGATAGTTAGAGCCAGGCATTTGTCAAATATTAGGTTGCTGTCAATTGTGACTCCAAGGAGTTTGGTGTGCTGAACAGGTTCAATATGAGTTTTATTGGCTGAGTAGATAGTGAAGGGGGAGTTATTAGGAACTTTGCTGTTAGTGAAGAGCATAAGCTTTGTTTTACTTGGACTGAATATGAGTTGAGAGTCTGGAGATATTTTTCAATGTCTTGGAAAGATTGCTGGTTTGTTTGTAGGGGTTTTGGTAGGGTGGGAGCTGAACATATGAGGGAGGAGTCATCTGCATATTGGATGTTGGTTGCATGCTAAGTGGCTGTATTGAGCCTGTTGGTGAATATGATGAAGAGCAATGGACTGAGAATTGAGCCTTGGGGTACTCTTACTGAGACCAGTAATAGGGTAGAGAGTTCATTTTGCCACTTAACTGTCTGTTGGCAGACGGTTAAGTAGCTGAGAAACCAGAAGAGGGCTAGCTGGGTTAGATTTAAAGAAGCTATCTCATTTAGTAGCATTTGGTGGAATACTGTAAGAAAGGCCTTAGACATATCAAGAAAGAGACAAGACAAGCTGGTTGTCATTTCTAAACTGGTTGACTGAGTTTGTAAAACTAACGAGGGCAGTGATTGTACTGTGTTGAGGTCTGAAGCCATGTTGAGAAGCAGATAGGAGATTATTGCTTACTAGATATTTGAGGAGTTGTCTGTGTATGCATTTTTCAAGAATTTTGACTATGGGAAGAAGGAGGGCTATTGGCCTGTAGTTTGAGAACTCAGTAGAGGAGCTGCCTTTGTGAAGTAGGATGAAAGTATTACTGTCATACCTCTCAATTGTACCGATGTTTGCAGAATGTCTAGATTTTTTCCTCATATTTTTGGTCTGTTTCTCATAAAATTGTGTTTTTCTGACAAATCATAGATGACTGTATTAAAAAAAATAATGACAGACATTCAAGATTCAGACTTCATACCCTTCAGAAAATTCATGCTAATGCAAAACCTGTTATTCTATCAACCTTTTAAGTTTGTATGAGCAGTATTTAAAAAATTTCCCTAGTTTGGCCCTTTGTTCCCCCTGTTATTTATAGCTTTGTCCAGATTTTGTGCTCCAAGAGGTTGAGAGGTATGATTACTGTGCCTGTATTCTGAAGTTCTCCTGGGAAGCATACAACTGGCTTAAATTATGGTGTCTTTGAAGGGGGTACAATATTTGTCAGCCTGGAAGGACATGGTTGACAGACCATGCTGCTTTGCCAGGGATTATCTGCACCCATCCACCTTGGGATTTTAAATATTGGATAACACCTTTCTCACGCTTATATTGCGTCCTTTAGGCACTGACATCTAGGGAAACATTTTAACACAGCTGAACCAAACCATAAAATTCCAAAGATGTTACCGCTAAATGTCAGAAGACTGGCAAGAAACTTCACTCCCTGATAACTATTCTCACCTTGGAGAAAAAAACATCTTGGATGAGACATG
>NC_056726.1:1901037495-1901081338 GCF_019279795.1 Protopterus annectens | reverse complement strand
ACTGGTGCAGTACCCTGGAGGCTGATGCCTGTGATATCCCCATCATATCGCCAGTTGGTCTCTGAAAGGTACCTGTTGCTAGTATTCTTAGGCCAGCACATACCTTGGTTTCCACTGGGATGGGTTCCCCTCTGTTGGTTGTGTGTGTGAGGCGTGGCCTGCACAGCTCAACAATCTGCTGCAGGAGCTCTCTGTCCACTCTATAGCGCTCTACTATCTCCAGCTCATGTAACCCATGGTAGGTGACCCTAGGCCTGTATACTCTTCTCCTTCTCCTCACTCTGGGTTGTCTGTCAGCATCTGCATTATCACCAACCTCGCACCGCCTATGTCTGATTATAACAGCTATGGCAGCCCCTAGCATTTCTGCTCTGAGTTCAGGTTGCTTCAGGTTTCAACTCTGATAGCTTAGTTTCTGGCAGTATCTCTTGTGAGAAACAGCCTGCACTGCTCTTTGTTGTGTTTTAAGTGCTGGGTTGGGCTTCTAGTCTGCCTGTGTAATTGCCTGCTTCTAATTGTTTCCACCAATTAACTTTAGTAGTATCTTCTGGCAGTTTCCCTGTATTTTGGTTGTTTCCTATTTCCTCTCTGTTTCCTGAGGGGGAGCAATGTGCACACCGTCTTACACACGCCACAGTAACTTAAACGCTGTACACATCCCTACACAGTGTTACACGCCACAAGACACATCCTTACACGGTGTTAGCTAGGTTGATTCATGCTAAAACGCCACAAGACACTGCCTTACACACGCAGACGCCAAGCAAACCGTTGTAAACAGTTTGCAACACGCCCCACAAGTAGAACCTGCCTTACACGCCAAGACACGCCACAAGATGCACGTATTTCAAGAAACTTAGAGTGTAGGGATAGCGTATGCCCTCAATTTCTTGACATTCCCAGTGTTCTGTTGGGACACACCTCCCTCCCTGATGTCTGTCTGTCATCTCTTACCTTACATTGCCCTCCAATCTGGTACATTTCTTTCTATCCTTCCCCATGATGTCACCTACCTCTTACTCTGTTCCTCCCCCTTCTCTAACTCATAGGGAACTCAGAAAGTGCTCATTACTTATGTGGCAGTGTGATTCAGTATTGTAAGCCTCATTTACATAGGATTGCCTAGTAATGCTTAGTTACATATCTTACACGGAGCTTCCTCCTTGACAACCACTAAACGGAGGCCATATTGTTTTTGCTCTGCAAGTCCCTCCATTGACATTTCATGTAATACATAAATCCCACAATTGTGGGCTTATAAGCTTCGGTTTTCAGTTTTAGGTAGCGCACCCGCTTTGCTGGTGTGCGCTACAGTTAAACACATAAATCCCGTGGAAAAAAAAAGTTATATAACTTTTTTCAACATTTTTCATGCCAATGGCCACATATTTGGCCATTGGCATGCTTAATGTAACAAATGCACCCTTTATTTGGAGCTGACATAGCTCCGTTTTAATTTTGCAGAAATGTACTCAGTTGTCAGCTGAGTACATTTCAGAAACACGTCCGTTACACGGACTGGTTTGGGCTTCGTGGATTGCTCACATACCTCATTTGCATATCTTGGAGCTGCAAATGAGGTATTGAGCATTTCCGCCCACTCAGGTAAGAGACGTGTTAGCTGTCTCTTACACGGAGATTTGGGCTGTTGCTGAATCAGGAGGCTTACACGGAGGCTTACACTACTCTTGAACTCCGTGTAAGCCTTCCTGAATCTGGCCCAAAGAGTATCAAGATATATTACACCATAAGATATTGATTAACCTAGAAAAATCAAATTACACTCATATTCATTAAATCATAGTCACTTACACAAAATAGCAGTTAGGTCGGCTTAATGGCTAAGGTGTTTACCTTACAGACACAAGGTGCAGGATTTGATTCTCACTTGGGGTAATTGGCTTGACTTAAAATTGGCCCACAAGGGTAGTTAGTCTAGTATGAACCTATGAGAAAAACCTTTGAGATCAAAATACATGAAAGAGAAAATCATATTAAAAATTATGTATTAGGACAAAGTTAAAATAACTAAGGGAACAGATCCAACCAGTATATTAAACTGTTACAGAAAGTACTATAAAGAGATTAATAATTCATACTCTAGTACATATAACACTAAGACAATTGATAGCTTTTTAAAAGAAAATCTTCAGAACATATTATCCAAACAAGTTGCTAAAATAGATAAAACTTTTACTTTTATACAACTAAAAGACTAGATTAAAAATCTAATGATGAATAAAGCTCCATGTTTAGATTGGTTAATACCGGAATTCTATAAACTATTACCTGATTATATTTTAAGAAATCCTTTTAAATACTTTCCAGAAAGTGAAAACATCGTCTACCCTTCTGTCTTCATGGAAGTATTCACTTGTTTCTCCTATATTAAAATCAGAAAAGGAACCCACTTCATGCTTATCCTGTAGACCAGTTTCCCTTCTTAATATAGATTATAAGTTATTCATGTCTATTTTGGCAAAAACATTAAACACTATAATCCCTGAACTAATAAAAGATAACCAATCTGGATTTATACTTAACATAACTAGACTATTTTCCTTAATAGATGTTGCTAACAAAAAGAAAGATGAATTTTCTATAATACGTTTAGATATTGATAAAGCATTTGACTCATTGAATTGGTCTTATCTATTCAAAGTGCTATATGAATACAACTTTTCCTCATATTTTGTGAGCCTAGTTAAAACAATATACAAAAATTCCATTGTCTTTGTCAAGATAGGTTCTTTTATTTCTAATTCTTTTAAAGTAATAAAAGGTACAAAGCAAAGATGTCCCTTATCACCTCTAATATTTTTCCTAGCCATAGAACCTTTAGCTAATAATCTAAAATACAACATAAGCGTAGTAAGCTATAAATTAAATGAAAAATTAGCTTCAAAAATTCAACTCTTTGCAGGTGATTTATTAATAACATGGTAATACTGAAGCGTCATTGGATTGTTTAGTTAAGGCTTTAGATAGTTTTCAGAAAGTGTCAGGATTAACATTTAATCATAATAAAACTAAAACACTTCTGATAAATAAAACATTATCATCTAAACTAAATTCTTGCAACACCTTTAACTGAAATAACAATCATGTCAAATATCTAGTAATTACATTTGAAGCCACATACAAAAAACATGATTAATTAACTATAAACATCTTTTAAACACAATATCAAATTTAATTGAAAGCTGGAATAAACTATATTTAGCTTTGAAGACAGATTAATTTTAATTAAAATTATCTTATTACCTACAATTATATTTATTAGTCAATCTTTAATTATTCCACCAAACAAAAAAAAAAAAAATCATAAAGAAAATAAATTACAGTTTACTCAAATCTTTATGGCATACAAAGAAATCTAGATTATCTTTGCACTGGAATTCAACAAGTTGGTAAGAGGGAGGGATTTGGTTTTCTAATACTGACCATTATATAAACTCAATCATAATTAACACACTATGTTTATAGATTAATCCATCATACTCTTTCTATTGGATGAAAAGGACGGTTGGTATATTGTGTGTGCAAGAGACCAGATGGAAGGGGAGCAAGGCTAGGTGTATCGGAGGTGGTTTCAAATTGTTTTATCATGGTGTGGATGGGAGGAGAAATGGCATAGGCATTATCCTGAAGGAAGAGTATGCTAAGAGTGTTTTGGAGGTGAAAAGAGTGTCGGATAGAGTGATGTTTATGAAGCTGGAAATTGATGATGGTCTGTTTCTCATAAAATTGTGTTTTTCTGACAAATCATTGATGACTGTATTAAAAAAAATAATGACATTCGAGATTCAGACTTCATACCCTTCAGAAAATTCATGCTAATGCAAAACCTGTTATTCTATCAACCTTTTAAGTTTGTATGAGCAGTATTTAAAAAAATTCCCTAGTTTGGCCCTTTGTTCCCCCTGTTATTTATAGCTTTGTCCAGATTTTGTGCTCCAAGAGGTTGAGAGGTATGATTACTGTGCCTGTATTCTGAAGTTCTCCTGGGAAGCATACAACTGGCTTAAATTATGGTGTCTTTGAAGGGGGTACAATATTTGTCAGCCTGGAAGGACATGGTTGACAGACCATGCTGCTTTGCCAGGGATTATCTGCACCCATCCACCTTGGGATTTTAAATATTGGATAACACCTTTCTCACTCTTATATGGCGTCCTTTAGGCACTGACATCTAGGGAAACATTTTAACACAGCTGAACCAAACCATAAAATTCCAAAGATGTTACCGCTAAATGTCAGAAGACTGGCAAGAAACTTCACTCCCTGATAACTATTCTCACCTTGGAGAAAAAAAAACATCTGTGCAGTTACTGAGACATGTTTTAAAGCAGTAGAGAGCACCCTGACAGTGCAGGGCTACAATGCCTTACATACATTTAGACCAGCACAGGATGAGACAAAAGGTGAAGGTGTTTCTTTATATATTAAAAATACACATACTTCAAGCCTGGTCCAAATCACTACAAATAAGGTTCTATAACATATCCTTGCAAGCTAGAGTTCCCCCTCAATGTCACAGAAAAAACACAGTACTTACTTAAAAACAGTCAACACACTCCCTATCCAAATCTACATTATATTTATGGGTAAGTTCAACTTCCCCATTATAAGCTAAGAATTATACATGACCTCCGACATATAGGCCAAGAGATTCCTGAAATTCAGAAATGCTAACACCCTGGACCACCTAGTTCATACATCCACTAGGGACTCAAACATCCTCAACCTGGTCCTCACAAATATAGCAGACCACTGCCATTCTTTCAGTGTAATGTCTTTGCTAATCAGGTCAAATCATCAAGCCATCTCCTTTGAGGTAAATGTAAAAACACAGACACCTGGAAACCCCTTATAAGAATTACACCAAGGCAAACTTCTACTACTAAGTGACATGGTTAATAAGTTCCAAGACTCATTAACCCTGAGAATATTACTACTGAGCAGAAATGTCCACAGAAACCCCGTTTAAACATATCAACAGCTGTATATAAACTGCTGTACCCACGTGAAATAAGTGAATGGCTGGCAAAAGAACAAGCCATCCTGATGGAATTACAACATTAATAGGCCGTACATAAAAATGAAGAAAGTCATGACAAAAAACTAAGAGGGGCAATACCCAACAAGGTAAGAGCTCCCTCATCAGCCTAAACAAGCAACACAGGGAGTTAACCACACCCACAAAAGCCAAATAGAAATAAGTGGTGAGTTCAAGGAGAGTTCCAAGGCTTTCATCAGCTATGCCCAAAACCTGAAATGCAATACATAGCAATGTACTAAATTAATTGGAAGTAGTGCCACTTAACATAGAATCATAAAATATAGATAATCTCCTGGTTGACAAATTTGACCCTGATGTTACCCCTTATCTTCCTCCTGAATATTCTTTAAGAAATTCCAACATCCATCTCACCTTTAATCACCACTAGAGAGCAGGTCCTCAGAGTGCTCTCTAAGGCCAAGATCACTTCATTGCTAGGTCCTTATAATATCCCAGGATTCTTCCTTTATAGCATGAAACATGAACTATCAGTCCCACTAGAATATCTATTCAACCACAACCTCCAAAAGGCTTCATACCTAATGAATGGAGGACTATAATGGTGATAGCACTGCACATGGCAGCCCATCCATAGACCTGGGAAACTACGAACCCATTTTCCCAATGAGCCTGCTATGCAAGGCTATGGAGAGCATAATCATGGATATCATATATGATGACATAGGTAACCTACAAATACTGGACCCTAGTCAGTTCTGGTCAGACAAGGGCAGGTCTTGCCTTCTAAACTTGGTGAACTTCTTTGAGAAGGTTCCCAAAGCATAGGATGACAGCAAAATATTATGTATCTAAATTGACATGCAATGCACATGACACAATATTCCACTTGGACATTGATAAAGAGCTCAGTAAATTAGGTATTAACCCATACGTCACCTCTGGATAGCCAGCTGGCTCACTGATAGGACCCAAGAATATACCCCCACAAAATGGCCAGATACTAGTGAAGTCCCCCAGGGCTCAGTGCTGGGGCCACTGTACTTTGACATCTACTTCTCTGAAGTCAAGGCTAATGTTGAGGGCCTCTAGTTAATCAGTTTTTTGGACAATTGCAAATTGGAAGCAGTCATCAATTTCCCCCAAGATACTAATATCCCCCAACAAGACCTGACACTGATGAATAACCACTACCAGAGTCCTGGCCTAAAAAATCACTGCTAAGAAGTGCATCATAGTTTCTTTCAGCAAGACTGCACCCCTGCAAACCACCACATTTTTAATAAACCCCTGAGAGTAGACCCTGCAGTCAGGGACTTGGGAACACATGTAAACAGAGATTTAGTATTTGACCAACATGTTTCTGTCATAATGAGGAAATCCTTCATTGTTACAAAACTGATAAGTAAAGTTATGGCATCTAGGTTCAAACATGTTATCATCCCATTGTGCTCTAATCTCATAAGATCTATCATACCCCATTTGGTTTGTACCTCACAAGGCATATTCAGCAATTTGAGCATCCACAGAGATTTCTTGCAAATGAACAAAAGGAATAGAGAACAAGTCCAATGCAGACCACCTCATATCATTGTCCCTTTATTCATTTTCATACAGGCTGCTGAGAGATGACTATGTACAGCCTACTACTGGACTTGTTATACATTTGTAAAACAACTAGCATCAGAAACACCCAAACAAGGGACCTAAACCTCAGCAGCAACATAAATAGGATATGCTGGAGGGACATATATATGTCTCAGAGGCTACCTCTTCTCAGGAACAGGCTTCCCATACTTGTTGTTAAATAGAGTTATTCTCTGCATTTATTTACACAGAACCTGGACCAGTGGATGGGGAACTGCAGATATACCCATGGTCTACTATCCATATGTCTACTAGAGAAAGGAAGCTTGCAATTGCTTGTCTACTTAATATTCACACTCCACAACACATTTGGAAATGCCCACAGATAACTAGATATGTTTCAAAACAGGGATAAAATGTATAAAGCAAAAAAAAAAAAAAAAGAGCAAAAGCTGCAAGTTAAGAAATCAAAATAAAAGAGATATACATTATGCCTTCAGTTTGACAGATTCAACATAAATTCCATTGGAGACATTCAGCCAAAATATTTAGGCAGATAACTGGATACAAACCCAGATGTTAATTCATTTTCTGGTATGTGAAATGTACAGCACATTATACTGCTATTTATCAGCTAAAGTTAAAATGTAGGTAGTTTGCGTTAGTGTGATTATATAAATTGTTTCACAGCAGCATACTCAGTCTGAAAACTTGGTGGATTGTTTCTCTGGTTGGTCAGAGAGTGAGGGAGTGTGACTGCCACAGTTTAAGTATAAATATTAAGAAGGATGTTTCAGTAGTCATTAGCTCAAAGAGGTTCCAATTAAAGTTTGTTAACTGGGTAAACTCAATAGGCAAACATGCTTAATTTTAGGGGCAACCTAGAAACATTTTCTGGTAAATTTACTTGTTCAGTTACTCAGTAGGCAAATAAAAACTGAGTGAATAAAACAAAGAGCTATAGGATGAAACTCTAGTAGCTTCAAACCATAGTCCATGCACTAAACTGACAGAACACTGAAAAACAGTGATGCTTTCTAGTCCTACTAAGAATGATGAATCCACATACCCTGTGAAGGGCTTACTGAAGGAGCTTTGTATTACAGAAGGGGAGCAAAACAGTGAAAGAGAGGTCATACTTTATTTCTGGAATCAAAACAAATTTGCAAATGGCTCTACCTGTATCCAATATAAATAGTCACGTAATCACTGCCGATAATTTATAATTGTGTAAGGACATGTTTGACAGTATTAGAAGCCTGAGTGTTTAGAGATATTGAGGTATTAAGCTAGATACCCAGGTAAAAGAAAATACAGAGCATCAGACAGTTCTCTAATTGATAGGGAGGTTGAGTTGAGCTAGTAAGCATGAATCAAAAATATTTAAGTTTTTTTGTTAGTTTAAATTTTTTTTTAATTGTTATTTGAGGTAGTTCTAAAGGCACATTCAAAAAACATTGCAGAGCTTTACTTCTCCATCCTTTATCAAATATTTAATCATCTTTGAATACAGCGGTGGGGTGATCTGATACATTCATAATGCATTTTATGAAACTGATTCAGGAAGTTAAATCAAAGTGTTTGGAGCAGTAATTCTTCCCAATTCATAGGTCAAAGCTATGAAAGATGTATTAATGTACAAGATGATTGGTTTGCCAATTACAACTAGGTTTGTTACTTTCTATGTAAATTACAAGAAATGTACTTTGCCAAAAAGTACAGTGCAATGCAATTATTATTTTGGTTGATGAAGTTATAAGAAACTGATGTTATGGCTGAAGAAATTATCATAGTATATTTATATAGTATGAAGCTACCACTTAATCAAAAATATCTTAAGCTTGATGACTTTGGTGCTGGTATGATACTTGCAAACATGTTTGATTTTTCCTGGTGCTCTCACTGTGTTGAATAGAACAGGTCCTACTGGACTTTGTCATTTAGTTCATCTCTGAAATTGGTGATCTAGCCTTAGAGGTACTTACCTAGGGGTATCATTTTGTAGTTTTATAAGCAAATAAATATTTTTTGCTGGAGTTTAATGTTTTGTAAAGATCCATTTTAAGCTTTGCTACTGTATTAAGTTTAGAGATTGTATGAAGAAGAAGAGGTACAGCTACATATAGCAGGGTTCATTTGACCCAATGAATTTCATATACAGCACATTGGAAAAAACATTGTTATTCTTGCTACTTAGATATTCAACTAGATAAACACAGCTAATGAGGAATGTAACATGCTATGTGTGTATTATGTCTCCAACTCTCAACACTAGTCTGACTGGCCTTTTTTGACTTTCAGTTTTGCAGTCATTTCTGATGGTGCATGATAGCTGTATAAAGTTGTCATTCTGACATTAATACTTTAACAAGTGCTTAGAGCAACTGTTGTAGTATATGAAACTAGCTATGACACAATTATTGTTTACTTGTTTTCTGGGAGTAGTAAGAGTGCACCATGTATTATAAAATATTAAAAGACTTTGAATATTATACACAGGAAGTGATCCCTCAGAAAAGACTTCATTTTGGGCAAATTTACTCATCTGTTAGATTTCTATGAGGGGCATCAGTAAAACTATAGATACAGTAATAAAGACATTTGATATATTTGTAGAAGTAAATACAATGTAGTATCTTAACTGAGTCTTAACAAAACATTAGACCTAATCCCCTTCTCAACTGAAAGGCTATCATTATGACTGGAAAATAGTTGTTATGATCTTTAATAGCTGTGTGTCTGCCCCGTTATTAGTCTGCCAAGGTGTTCCATGGAAATTTTTATATTTATGTCCTATTATATTTAATGTACTTTGCATCACCTTTTTTTTATACATACAATTTACCTGAAAAAATAGCCAATGACTGAATAATAGGCTGCATTAACTAGTTCATAGATAATTCTAATAAACCAAACTCATTAAGTTAGTTTGAAACATCTTGCAGCTCAGAGGGTCCCGAGCTTGTGTTCGTTTTTCTGTCCTACCTGCGGATTACCCAGCTGGTTCCTATCATCCCACTTGCTTTGTTATCCCATCCTGGACAATGCTCTTATTATGGTGTGTGTTAGCAGCAACTAGTAAAGTAATTGGAATAAAATGGAAATGTATGACATCTCTCCATTTTCTAAATTGTGTAGCTTCTCATCATAAGTCTAATAAAGAGAGTTATACCATATTAATGAGATCCAAAGGTGAAAAAAATAATTATGAATTCTGTCCTAAATTAGGCCAACTTTTAGATGCATGCAATGATAACAGTTTAAGGATTAATTTACTTTATATAGCATTAGACTTCAATGGTAAATATAGTTATCCATTTTGCAGGTAGTCCTTCTTTATGAGTTCTATGATGTTTCTTTCTTTTGAATGCTGTTTTTTTTTTTTTTTGGCATAACTGTTTTAGTTGTAGTTTGTTTAGTTATCAATGTAGAAAAATTATTGTACTTATATTTTACCTGAAATTTAAAATTCTGTTTTATTACATTTTGTGTGTATTTTAATATTTATAAATGCAAATACTGATAAAATCTATAAACCATCTAGTCATATTGTAATAACTGAGACCAGCACATTATGTTTTACTCATGTTCTGGATCTGAAGCTGTTTTGATAAAACTGCAAACTAATACATCCACTTATAATTGCTGGAATTACTACCAAGATATCCCCTGTTGCAGTAATGATGGTGGAAAAACAAGTTTTTGAACTTCCTGTCAGCCACTTGGGAGGGTGGCTTAATGGCTAAGGTGTTTGCCTTATAAACACAAGGTGCAGGGTTTGAGTCTCACAAAGGATAATTGGCTAAGCTTGAAATGACTCCCAAGGGCAGTTAGTTTAGTAATGAACTATAATAAACTACTATAAGTAAAAATACAGTATTCCCCATACTACGTCTTTGACAGCTTTACAACTTGATTATATTTACAGCTCTGTTTGATGATTTCTGTATATTTCTTAGGTGGCGTGGCCAAGATGGCAAGCTAAAGGCAGCAAAGAATTTCTGCTCTGTTCATTTATTGTTGACAGGTTTCCATCATCATTTCCCCCAATTTTCACTTAAGTTTTAATTTCTAAAACTGTAAGTCTCGAGGATTATTTTGGCATAAAATTCAAGTGTCTTTTAAGATACATTCCTGTCAAATTTTAAGGAAAAAGTATTAAGGAAAATATCTCTCACAGAAGATGATTTCTTCCAAAACTGTGCATCAAGACAATACCATGAAAAAAGAACTTCAGTATATACTTTCTATTGTTCAGGATTTGGTGATAAAAATAGATAAACTTGATCTTAAAGCTGATAAGCTCAAAGAAGACTGCAAATATAGCTGATAAATTATGCCCGTAAACAATAAAAGATGCAGATAACAGCTATAAAATAGTCAGTTTCTGACACTGATTCCAGACTGACAGAAGGTGACTAAAACAATGAGTAAAAAGGTCACACAAGGTTGTCATACCCAAATTATATCTGTAAACATTAGGGTGACTGCAAAACTTCCCAACTAACAAATTAAAACAATGAGTAAAAAGGGCACATAGAAAAAACAATTGGTTAAAAAACACAAAAAGAAAAATCTAGCAAAGCTAGACTTTTCACCCTGTAATACCTTAAACCTCTTGTATTAGAGCCGACATGAGGTATATGCAAATTACTCTATAAGGATATCAGGTGTTTCAGCTAAATGGCAATTCTGAATGTCCATGACTTTTTTAGTCTATTTATGGACAATTTCAGGCCAATAAAGCCAAACCCCACTAGCTGTGGAGATGCATGTTTCTGCCTTCTTATGACATCATCAGCACAATATAAGTGGAATATTTAGCTAACATTTGGAAACATGGGGTTGTTGTACCCATCTAATGCCACCCTACTGTTTATGGATATCAGATGATCACTGGGATTGCCTAAGATAGTAAGTTCTTATTCAGATAAAGACGGCATGCTTGGCATAGTTGTTATAAAATTGGGAAAAAAAGTTTTTACACTCTTATAAATATATTCTGGATTCCTGGTATTAGTACAAAAACAGTAAATAAACTTACATATCTTATGACTCTACATTCAATAGGGGAAATTTTGTAAGCAGGTGATTTTAATTTTATTCTGTCACAAAGGGATACCTCAAATACTAAACCTTTCATAAGTACTTCCACAACTAAATGCCTGAAGAATTTTATAAATATAAGAAATATGAAAGATGTATTTGATACAATATTACTATCTTCCTTAAGATTTATGCACTACTCGCACAGATTTGATGCACAGATAAATAATGATAAAGTTCTGGTAACTAGTTCTTTAATTTTGAAAATAAATGAAATGATTGTTTCCTGTTCCCTCTCAGACCATAATGCTATCACTTTTAAAATCACTTTAAGACATGAAAATCTAAATTATTTTTCCAGAATTCCTGCTTACATAATGACTATACAAGGCTTTCAAGATTGGGTCTTAAAGGAAATTAATCAATACATGGGACAAAACAACAGTGGAGACGTTTCTGATATGATATTATGGGATAAATTCAAGGTAGTCTTATATAGTAAATTTAAACATTGGTGCATATCCAAAAGAAAGAAATTGGATTTGCAAGCTGAAACTGATCAATTAAAATACATCTTTAAACCTAATGACAAAGTAACAATCACTAATATTAACAAGTTAAACAAAGAGTATCAAGATATATTACACCATAAGATATTGATTAACCTAGAAAAATCAAATTACACTCATATTCATTAAATCATAGACACACAAAATAGCAGTTAGGTTGGCTTAATGGCTAAGGTGTTTACCTTACAGACACAAGGTGCAGGATTTGATTCTCACTTGGGGTAATTGGCTTGACTTAAAATTGGCCCACAAGGGTAGTTAGTCTAGTATGAACCAATGAGATCAAAATACATGAAAGAGAAAATCATATTAAAAATTATGTATTAGGACAAAGTTAAAATAACTAAGGGAACAGATCCAACCAGTATATTAAACTGTTACAGAAAGTACTATAAAGAGATTAATAATTTATACTCTAGTACATATAACACTAAGACAATTGATAGCTTTTTAAAAGAAAATCTTCAGAACAGATTATCCAAACAAGTTGCTAAAATAGATAAAACTTTTACTTTTATACAACTAAAAGACTAGATTAAAAATCTAATGATGAATAAAGCTCCATGTTTAGATTGGTTAATACCAGAATTCTATAAACTATTACCTGATTATATTTTAAGAAATCCTTTTAAATACTTTCCAGAAAGTGAAAACATCGTCTACCCTTCTGTCTTCATGGAAGTATTCACTTGTTTCTCCTATATTAAAATCAGAAAAGGAACCCACTTCATGCTTATCCTGTAGACCAGTTTCCCTTCTTAATATAGATTATAAGTTATTCATGTCTATTTTGGCAAAAACATTAAACACTATAATCCCTGAACTAATAAAAGATAACCAATCTGGATTTATACTTAACATAACTAGACTATTTTCCTTAATAGATGTTGCTAACAAAAAGAAAGATGAATTTTCTATAATACGTTTAGATATTGATAAAGCATTTGACTCATTGAATTGGTCTTATCTATTCAAAGTGCTATATGAATACAACTTTTCCTCATATTTTGTGAGCCTAGTTAAAACAATATACAAAAATTCCATTGTCTTTGTCAAGATAGGTTCTTTTATTTCTAATTCTTTTAAAGTAATAAAAGGTACAAAGCAAAGATGTCCCTTATCACCTCTAATATTTTCCCTAGCCATAGAACCTTTAGCTAATAATCTAAAATACAACATAAGCGTAGTAAGCTATAAATTAAATGAAAAATTAGCTTCAAAAATTCAACTCTTTGCAGGTGATTTATTAATAACATGGTAATACTGAAGCTTCATTGGAATGTTTAGTTAAGGCTTTAGATAGTTTTCAGAAAGTGTCAGGATTAAAATGTCATCATAATAAAACTAAAACACTTCTGATAAATAAAACATTATCATCTAAACTAAATTCTTGCAACACCTTTAACTGAAATAACAATCATGTCAAATATCTAGTAATTACATTTGAAGCCACATACAAAAAAACATGATTAATTAACTATAAACATCTTTTAAACACAATATCAAATTTAATTGAAAGCTGGAATAAACTATATTTAGCTTTGAAGACCGATTAATTTTAATTAAAATTATCTTATTACCTACAATTATATTTATTAGTCAATCTTTAATTATTCCACCAAACAAAAAAAAAATCATAAAGAAAATAAATTACAGTTTACTCAAATCTTTATGGCATACAAAGAAATCTAGATTATCTTTGCACTGGAATTCAACAAGTTGGTAAGAGGGAGGGATTTGGTTTTCTAATACTGACCATTATATAAACTCAATCATAATTAACACACTATGTTTATAGATTAATCCATCATACTCTTTCTATTGGATGAACCAAAGGACGGTTGGTATATTGTGTGTGCAAGAGACCAGATGGAAGGGGAGCAAGGCTAGGTGTATCGGAGGTGGTTTCAAATTGTTTTATCATGGTGTGGATGGGAGGAGAAATGGCATAGGCATTATCCTGAAGGAAGAGTATGCTAAGAGTGTTTTGGAGGTGAAAAGAGTGTCAGATAGAGTGATGTTTATGAAGCTGGAAATTGATGATGTAATGATGAATGTTGTTAGTGCATATGCTCCACAAGTTGGGTGTGCGATGGATGAGAAAGAAAAATTTTGGAGTGAGTTGGATGAAGTGGTGATGACTGTACCCAAGGATGAGAGACTGGTGATTGGAGCAGATTTCAATGGGCATGTTGGTGAAGGGAACAGAGGGGATGAGGAAATGATGGGTAGGTATGGTGTTAAGCAAAGGAATGCAGAAGGTCAGATGGTAGTGGATTTTGCGAAAAGGATGGACATGGCTGTGATGAATACGTATTTTAACAAGAGGGAGGATCATAGGTTGACATACAAGAGTGGAGGAAGATGCACACAGGTGGATTATATCTTATGTAGAAGGGCCAATCTGAAGGAGATTGGAGACTGTAAAGTGGTGGCAGGGGAAAGTGTAGCTAGGCAGCATAGGATGGCGGTTTGTAGGATGACATTGGTGATCAAGAAGAGGAGGATGAGTGCGAAGGCAGCACCAAGGATCAAATGGTGGAAACTGAAAAAGGCTAATTGTGATGTGATGTTCAGGGAAGAATTAAGACAGGCACTGGGTGGCAGTGAAGAGTTACCGAATAGCTGGGTAACTACAGCAGAGCTAGTAAGAGAGATGGCTAGAAGGGTGCTTGGTGTGACATCTGGAAAGAGGAAGGAGGACAAGGAGACCTGGTGGTGGAATGAAGGAGTACAGGAGAGTATACAGAGAAAGAGGTTGGCGAAGAAGAAGTGGGATTGTCAAAGAGATGAATAAAGTAGACAAGAGTATAAGGAGATGAGGTGCATGGCAAAGAGAGAGGTGGCGAAGGCTAAGGATAAGGCGTATGAAGATTTGTATAAAAGGTTGAACACTAAGGAGGGAGAAAAGGGCCTGTACCGACTGGCTAGACAGAGGGACCGAGCTAGTAAAGATGTGTAGCAGGTAAGGGTGATAAAGGATAATGAGGGAAACGTACTCACAAGCGAGGAGAGTGTGTTGAGCAGATGGAAAGAGTACTTTGAGGGGTTGATGAATGAAGAGAATGAGAAGGAGAGAAGGTTGGATGATGTGCAGATAGTGAATCATGAAGTGCAGTGGATTAGAAAGGAGGAAGTAAGGATAGCTATGAAGAGGATGAAGAACGGAAAGGCTGTTGGTCCAGATGACATACCTGTGGAAGCATGGAGGTGTTTAGGTGAAACAGCAGTGGAGTTTTTAACTAGATTGTTTAATGAAATCTTGGAAAGTGAGACGATGCCTGAGGAATGGAGAAAAGGTGTTTTGGTACCGATTTTTAAGAATAAGGGTGATGTGCAGAGCTGTAGTAACTACAGAGGGATTAAACTGATCAGTCACAGCATGAAGTTATGGGAAAGAGTAGTGGAAGCCAGGTCAAGAAGGGAGATGATGATTAGTGATCAGCAGTATGGTTTCATGCCAGGAAAGAGCACTACAGATGCGATGTTTGCTCTGAGAGTGTTGATGGAGAAGTACAGAGAAGGTCAGAAGGAGTTGCATTGTATCTTTGTGGATTTAGAGAAAGCATATGACAGGGTGCCTAGAGAGGAGTTGTGGTATTGTATGAGGAAGTCGGGAGTGTCAGAGAAGTATGTAAGTGTGGTACAAGATCTGTACGAGGGTAGTGTGACAGCAGTGAGGTCTGCAGTGGGAGTGATGGATGCATTTAAGGTGGAGGTCGGATTACATCAAGGATTCTTATTTGCAATGGTGATGGACAGGTTGACAGATGAGATCAGACAGGAGTCCCCGTGGACTATGATGTTTGCAGATGACAATGTGATCTGTAGTGAGAGTAGGGAACAGGTGGAGGAGACCCTGGAGAGGTGGAGATATGCTCTAGAGAGAAGAGGAATGAAGGTCAGCAGGACTAAGACAGAATATATGTGTGTGAATGAGAGGAAGGATAGAGGAATGGTGAGGATGCAGGGAGTAGAGGTGGCGAAGTTGAATGAGTTTAAGTACTTGGGATCAACAGTTCAGAGTAATGATGAGTGTGGAAAAGCAGTGAAGAAGAGAGTACAGGCAGGATGGAGTGGGTGGAGAAGAGTGTCAGGAGTAATTTGTGACAGATGAGTACCAGTAAGAGTGAAAGGGAAGGCCTACAAGAGGGTAGTGAGACCAGCTATGTTATATGTGTTGGAGACAGTGGCATTGACAAAAAGGCAGGAGTCAGAGCTTGATGTGGCAGAATTGAAGATGTTAAGATTTTCACTGGGTGTGACGAGGATGGACAGGATTAGGAATAAGTATATTAGAGGGTCAGCCCAGGTTGCAAGTTTGGAGACAAAGCCAGAGAGGCAAGATTATGTTGGTTTGGACATGTGCTGAGGAGGGATGCAGAGTATATTGGGAAAAAGATGCTAAGGATGAAGCTGCCAGGTAACAGGAAAAGAGGAAGGCCTAAGATAAGGTTTATGGATGTGGTGAGAGAGGATATGCAGGTGGTTGGTGTGACAGAGCAAGATGCAGAGGACAGGAGGAAATGGAAACAGTTGATCTGCTGTGGCGACCCCTAACGGGAGCAGCCAAAAGAAGAAGAAGACTATTTTTATTGGAAAACAATATATGAAACCTGGTTATTAGATTCTAATAAAACAACTTATGATCCTCTTATTAAAATATATAGCAATATTTTTTGTGGACTTTAAAAAATATACACTTTAATGATAAACATAATCACACATTACGTCCTTTATTAAATCAGTTATTGTTACATTATAAAAGGCTTGAACCTCATAACAAAAATATTCTCAATATCTCCTTTGATGAAAAATAAATGATTGAGTTTAAGAATAATAACTTGCATTGGAACCAGTTTATGTTTGGTAAAAAAATCCATTCACCAGATTTCTTATTTGCCAAATTTAGTTTTGACAGAGTTGTAATTGGTTAGATATTCAGACATGTAAATAATTTGTCTATAACAAAACTATATTACATTTAGATTCATCTAACAAAGCTATACCTAAAATTTTAGAGTTCACATCCTTCATTATTAATGGTAACATCATCAATACCTCATTTATCTCAAAAATATATAACATTGTTTTGAGTGATTTTTAGACTTATAAATACTTCCTTCTGGAACTACTCTGCCAGAATTAATAAAGAAGAATTTGCTTATATTAATAAAAATCTTTGTTAAAAATCACCAGGAAAGCAACATCTTCTCCTTACTGTAGAATTTACACTTGGAAATATTTACATAGATTTTTTTTTTAACTTCACATCTTCAAATTAATTTAATTAATTTTAAGTTGTAATTTATGAAAAGGATGATATTAAGTGTTAGAGGTGTGATTTAACACCTGACACTGATTGGTTTCACATGATCATTGATTGCGAGATGGTTAAATATTTTTTGGTTGATTTAAGGTATTTTTGTAAAGCATTGTGGAATCATAACTGTATTATAAGTGATTCTCTCTTATTGTTTAATGTACTAATTCCCCAAGTTATTCATGTTCATCAAATTCCTCTTCTGTGGAATCTGTTTGCAACAAAGAAATATGTATGATAAAAATGAGAACAAATAACACAATGCATCAGTTAATTGCATGTTAAAAATTACTTAATTTACTGGAAAAATATTGAAATATCGATTGTTTATCATTGTAGCTATTGTTATGGACATTGTATATAGTTTATTTTGTTGCTCTTGTAAATATATTGTTTGGTTTCATTTATGCAAAATTAAATAAAAGTTTTTTTTAAAGGTTTCTATATATTTCCTCATCATTTGCATATTTTTCTATTTAACATTTTAGTGCAGGAGCACTTTGTTTTCCTTTTCTTTTCTTTGATATTTATTGACTACTATGACCCTTTTTATACTATTATAATGGAATATAAAGTATCTCTGCAGAAACATATACTTGTCACATTCTCTGTTGCCTATTATTTTTAGGTGCATCACTGACTATACTAATCTTATGAGCATGATGAATTTCTTCTGTCTCTGTACTAGGTGTTTGTATCTGTGGCTGAAAATAGTTCTCAGACCAGTTCCCTTACCCACTTAACACATGCTAAACAAATTAAGAAAGAAAGAATTGGATATGTTATATAGAAGAAGCCTGATGAAAATGCTGATGTCTTATTAAAACATAAAATATAATAAGTTGCAACTCCTTCTTCTGATTGGAATGACTTACAGACAACAAACAGAATGAAAGGGTGATTATCTTTTAGTTTAAATGTTGTGTTTTCTTTTTAAAAGTTTTAATCATTAATAGCATAAAGACAATAAAATATGTGACACTTAGAAACAGTACATTTCATACATTACATGTTTAGATATTTGTCTAAAATACTACATAAATTCCATTATTATTTCTGTGCAAGCATTTTAGAACAATTGCAGTAGCATATATTACATAACACACACTAGACTTTTTTTAGACATTCTTATGACATTACCTTTAGATAAGTGACAATGCATGAGTTAATTCTTATTTTCTAATTATCAAACCAGGAGTTTAGAAAAAGCAGTCGCCAACCACGAAGTAGTAATCCACAAAGTTTTATTAACGCTGACAATACACAATGCATTTTCGTCCTCAGACTTCATCAGATAACACAATCCACAAAAATACATATGCTTATATAACTCCTCACATTGAATAATTAACTAATTAACCAATAAAACCTTTGCATCAATTAATGGAATCAATATGCAAGGACAAATACAACTTAAAAAACACATTTAAAAAACTATTTAACATTAAATATCAAATTAATAAATATGTATATGTATAATATATGATAAATGTATGTTAAAAAAATAAAAAAATATATATATATAATATATATATGTACATATATATATATATATATATATATATATATATATATATATATATACACACATATAAATGTATTGTAAAAAATTCATCTTTTAACAGTTAAAAGAATAAATATGTAAAAACATGTGCAATGCTACCCTCTAGTGGCTGATAGGAAAAAAACCTTTATAATTTGGCTGCTCTTAGTTTTAATAATGGTACAAGTGAAATACTTCCATTCAGACCAGGGTGCCTTCCTGCATCCAAAAATACCTGCCAATATAGCTCCCTATATTCAAGACGAGTTTCCCACAAACCCCCCCAATGTCATTGGGAACAACCTTCAGTACAAAAAACAAAAACATTGCTTTGGCACATTCCTGCGTATGTTTATACAGGGCATTCTTATCATTATTTTTACTTATATCATACAAATGTTCATAGATCCACCTTTTCAGGCATCTTTCAGTCTTCCCTATATAAAAGGCACAACATGCTTCACAGGATGCTAGATATACCAACCCACTTGCGTTACAATTACTGTGACATGTACTATGAACATATTTATTCCTACTTTTGATACACACCTTGTCAGTATTTATTATGTATATACACTATGCACATGCCCCACATTTGTAGGTACCCGGCCTCCTGGCCTTTTGAACAAGCTTTCTTTTTTCCATTAATTCCTTTAAATTAGTTCCTTTTTTAAAAACAGTATTTAAAGGCTTATGTTGCATGTCCTTTAAATCAGTGAGAGAGGTGAACCTGTCCCATTCCTTTTTAGCCAACTCTATTACCCGATGGGAGTCACTATTATATTCCAAGGTGAATACCCTAAGAAACTTATCATCCTTAATATTAACATTGTTAGAGTTTGACTCAATACTTTTACCCAACAAGGGCCTAAATCTTGACGCCCTTTGACTTTTAATGTATAAAATGGTATCATTCAATAATTCATCTGGGTAACCCCTTGCTAGAAAAAGTTTTCTTAGAAAAAGACATTCTTCATCAAAGTCATCATCTAGAGAAGTGATCCTACTAGCCCTAACTAATTGCCCTTTGAAAATACTTTTTCTCTGTGAAAAAGGATGGGCACTCTCAAAATGAAGATATGAATTGGAGAATGTCTCCTTTCGGAAGACTTTTGACTTAATACCACCAGTAATTTTAATAACAGTCACATCCAAAAGTCAACCTTATCAAAGGAGACATTACTAGTAAAATGTAAAAAAGATGTGGTGGTATTAAGATACTCCAAAAATTCTTCTAGTTTTTCCTTGGAATCATTCCAAAAAATGCAAATATCATCCAAAAAGTGCCTGTATAAAACCCAACAATCACAGAATCTAGAATTAAAGATGTATTGTTTCTCCCACCAGGCTAAAATGATGTTAGCATAGGTTGGTGCGCAGTTAGCACCCGTGGCTACCCCACTTATTTGGTGAAAATATTCGCCACCATAGTAAATGAAATTATTTTTCAAAACCATGTCTATCAGAATTAAAATAACATGGAAGTCATCACTAGAAATTCTAGTTTTATCCACCAAAGCTGCTTTAAGCCAAGCTAACCCCACTTCTTGAGGAATAACGGTGAATAGATCTTTAATATCCACTGTTACGAAAATTATGTCATAAATCATGTTCATATCTATACCCTGAAGGAATTCCCACAAATCCTTCAGGATAATTTTCTCCATATTCCAAAGTTTTTTCAATTTTTCATCCAAGAATTTTGCTAATGGCATAGTTTTTGAACCCTCAGCCAACACTATGGGTCTAAGAGGGGGATTAAACTGTTTTTTATGGACCTTGGGGATCCCAAACATAGTAGGTATCCTAGGTTGAGAAACATGTAAAAATCTGAAGGTGTCTATATTCTTATTTTCTAATTATGTTAAACATTGATCCATCACTTCAACTTATTCATTAATTTATTTGGAGAGGTCAAAAGTTTTAGCTTGGCACTTTTTCTCACTACAGATTATGAAAGCTTACTTAATAAAGTGGCTTGTATTTTCCCTTCAAGTACAATCAAGATACCAAAGTCAAACCTTTTAATTGATTAGATTTGATTATTTAATATACTGATCTTATTGTGAGTTATCTTATTATCTTGTTGAAGATAAACTTCTGCTAATTCATCCTTCCAAGTGTGTAGTTGTAATGCCATGTGTCAGGATTTTTTTTGACACTCAAGAAATCAGGATGGATGACTGTCAGGAAATTAAGTTTTGGTTAGTGGTTGTCAGACATTTTGAGTTACCTTTAGTTCCTTTATATTTCTGAACTGCATTTTCCGATACTTTCTAATGCTTAATTTGGATTTCCTAGTTTGACTTAGGTGCTGTAGTCAAAGTAGTCTTATGTTTGTTTGTTTGTTTTAACTGGCAAGCTGTACAGAGTAAAATGTTACCATTAACAGTCAATTATTTCACTCTACCCAATTTTTTTCAAGTTTCATCCCAGTAAAGCACACAAAGCCTGTAACGTCTGAGCTATTATTTAATAGAAGTAAAATAATGGGCCTCTCCTACAGTTACACTTTTGATACCTAGAGTAAAAAAATCCTTATACTTTTTCTATCCCCAGTATCAATAACATTGTATAAATGAATAAGACCTGGCTTCAGTGAACTCTAAGGTTGGGAGGTTGGTATAATGGGTAAGGTGTTTACCTTACAGATACAAGGTATAGGGTTTGATTCTTACATGGGGTAATTGGCTAGGCTTAAATAGTTCACAAGGGCAGTTAGCTTAGTACTAATCTATGAACCTATGAAAATGTTACAGGAAAGTGTACAGCAAGAATATAAGTTTCCCTGCCATCACCATCTCAGTATGAGTTTTAGAAGATTAGATTATCTAACAAAATAGTTCAACAAATCTACCAATTAATAAAATAACACCCCCCCCCATAAAATAATATGTAACATTCTTAGAATGTTATGTTTGTTTAACTGCTGCCTTAGCTATATGAGTTGTATCCTGACAAGATGCAACAGCTGGAAGCTTCCGAAGTTGCAGGGCACCTTTATTTAGTCAGCATAAGCTGAGTGGAGTAAAAAGACAGGTTTGGATGCCAAGCTCTTCAAACCTTCCTGCTGTTGAAGAGAGAGCTCCTCTGTGGAGTCTTTCAAGGATCAACTGTTTGCTTCTGCTGTGCCTTTGTTGGGCAGATAAGTTCCACCAAAATGTATTGCTTTAATGTATTTTCCTTCTTGGGAAAGTTATTTCAAGGTAGGAGTTTGTGTTTTAATGGATTGCCATGAGACTTAACTGTACTTTTAAACAGAAGTGTGCCTTTTTCCTGTCAGTTAAACACTTGATTAAAGTAGTTGAAAAACATTTTCACTGGAAAAAAAATGTGTTTATTTTACTTTTTGGCAATAGAAAAGTGGTTTAAAGTGCTTTTTACTGTGTTTTTGTGTGAATAAAGTGAATGTTAATGGTTTTAAAATTTTTCTGACTTATGGTGCTTGTTTACCATGGGAAAGAGGGACCATTTTTGTTTTGACCATGGAAAAAACAACCAGCCCCATGGTCAGTCCTTCTTCCAGCCACAAAGAGAAAAAAATAAGCAAACAGGCTTTGCCACCACAGCAGGTTAACAATTTGCCTCAGCCACAGGTGGGTACTCTGCTGTGGATAAAGCTAGTTCCTCAGACCACTCATGTCTTACCCCAAATTCCTCTGGAGTAGCACATACAGAGACTATGGACCAGGAGTTATCCATATCCATATCCTCTGTGGCTGCTGGGGTCCCTCAGTGGGCAAGGGAGCACCACTCTTGTCAGACCTGGTAGAAGGAACTGTGAAGTCTTCCCTGTTTGGTCAGAATGTTTTGTCCATGCCTGGGAAGCTGCTGCTGCTATTAACACTGCTGGCCCCATTTTCCCTGTCAAAAAGGAACAGAAAACTAAACAAGTATCTACTCCTCCTCAAAGTTCCTCAGACATGAGTAATTCACTGGGTTTGGCTTAGGGTTTAATTCAGGCTATTGATTCTTTGTATAGTGTAGTTTCTGGTAAAATAAAGAGGGATGCTTCTTTTCCTGAAGAGATTCAAGATTCTAAATCTAAACATGAAGAAGAAGGGGCAGATACAAGGTTTTCTCCACAGATTTCTGATTCATACTCAGAGGCGAGCTCATGTTCTAATTCTCCCTTTGGGCATTTTTTTATTCTCTGAGACTATTTCTAGAGTGTAAGAAATCCAAGCAGGCAAAGGACATCATATTTTTGGAGCCTGGTCTGGACTTTATCTGATGCAGTATTTTTTTTTTTTGCCTATATTTCTAGAATGTGCCAATGTGATTTCAGTGGGAGAACACTGAGGTTTCTCACTCCCTCAGAAAATGCTATGAGCTGTTACAGACTGAATTTCCAGAACTTTCACCCATTCCTCCAATTCTGTCAGCTTTGAAGGGTGTGTGTCACTGTCTGCAGTTTTCCTGACAGTCAGCCTGCTGTCCCCAAAAAAAGGCAGATAGAATGCATAATGTTCCTCAGTTTTTCAAGTTTGTATACATTCATCCCAACCCTGACCCAGCAGCTATAGCTTTAGTTAATCCTGCTGCTGATAAATATTTGTTTAATTCTAATCCTACACATTCTAACAAGGATGGGAAGAATATTTATGAGTATAGGAAAAAGTATATGCTTCTGCAACTTTCATTTTCAGAAGTTTTAGTTGTCAGGCTCATATGTTAAAGTTTATTTTGACTAATTGCGAAAGTATGAAGAATGTTTTGTCTATTGTTTTTTCTGGTATGGGAAAATCTGCTTTAAATAATTTAGTTTTTTTTTTTTTCATTTTACAGGTCACAACTGATTCTTTACAGGGTGTGTATGACTCAGTTGAAACTTCTTCCAGGGATATGGCAACTGGTACTATTTTTAGGAGCTTTGCCTAGATGCATTTTGAGAACCTCCCAGATAATATGAAAAATGACATTTTAAATTCTCGTTTGGATAGATATTTACTTTTTGGTCTTTCTGTTGTGGGGGTTATCAAAAAGTATGATGAAAGAGGTAAAATGATAAAGGGAATCTTTAAGATTTTTCAGCCCTTCTTTTCCAAATTTTCTTAGGGCTTCCATAACCCTTCATCCAATTTCTGCAAAAAACAAAATAAACAGTCTCACCAAAAAGGGGGTAAACAGACATTTAAAAATGGCACGGAGTTCCAAAAAGAATTCAGGAAACATCCAAAATCAAGGGTAGTCAGACAAGTCAGAATGACTTTTTAAGAGACGTTGCACCTCTCATCACCTGGCAGGCTTATTTTCCTACCAGAATGTCTGAAGCTCTATTTTTCACTTTAACAACAAATAGTTTCAGACAACTGGGTTCTGAACATCATTCATCAAAGTTACTGATAGCAGTGTGAGGAAATCCTTCATTTCCAGGGGGTTATTCCTCCCCCAACAGACCAGACCTCCCTTTTTCCTAGCGAGTGACAGAGCCAGTCCCTCCTTCCCAGGTTGTGAAAGGTTTTTATTCAAGTATGTTTTTAGTGCCAAAGAAAGAAAAAGCTTGGAGTCCAGTTCTGGGTCTTTCTTTCCTAAACTAGGTTGTGATAGTGTCCAAGTCACTTCAAAACCTGTTAACACTTCTTCTTCATTTATGTTTCCTGGTAACACTAGATTTAAAAGATGCTGATCATCACATCCATATTACTCTGGACTTCAGGCATTTCTTAAGGCTTTGTGTGTCTGGATCTCATTATCAGTTGTCTGCTTTACTCTTTGGACTACCCACTGCATCACGAATGTTCACAGAGTGCCTAGCTCCAGTTATAGCTCATTGCAGGCTACACGATATCCACATTTTTCATATTTAGATGAGTTGCTTATCTTTGTAGAGTCTTTTCAAAGTGTCGAGAATCTCTCATTTGGGTGGAAGATTTCTTGCACAAGACAGGATTCCATGAGAACAATTCAAAAGTCTTTTTTGACTCCATCACACACAGGACTGTGTTCCTTGTGTCTCAGCTAGACATCTTAGTTCAAATAGCTTTTTTTCCACAGGAATAAAAAAATATTTATATCTAGATCTATTTCTGAGATTTTCCTTCGGTCACTGTGAAGGAATGCCTCAGGATTTTTAGGTGTCATGTCATCTATGATTCTTGTGAGACCCCTGGCAAGATTCCACGTGAGAAAGATACAATAGCATTTGAAGTCTATTTGGTCCCAGCACCAACATCCTTTGTCTTTTCAAATCCCAGTGCTGTTTTATTTAGAAATATAATCACTTGGTGGAGACAGCAAATTTCACTAAATCCAGGTCTTCCCTTTGCCTTCTCTGCTCCTAAGCAGTTAGTCACTACAGGTACCTTGGACTTTGTTTGGGAAGTAGCTTCAGGTGGGATACAAGAGATATTTGTTATATCAAGGTCCTAAACTCTCTGAGTCATCTTTGGTTACCTTGACCTATTCAAGTTGTTACAGACAATACTACAATCATGTGATACTTCAACAAGCAAGGGGAACCAAGTCTCATCTCCTTTGTAGACTAGCCAATTTAGCTTGGGATATAGCCTCACAAGACAATGTCACTTTAGAGGCATGTTACATTCCATCAGAGCAAAACTGTGTGGCATACAAGCTGTGCAGGACAAGGCCAGATCTTCACAAATGGAAACAAGATAAGGAGGTCTTTCAGGATTTGATCCATCTGTGGGGCTTCCTCAAGTAGACCTATTTGCCTCCTGCTGAACAATCAGCTGGCAAGATCATTCTCCTGGACTGTAGCAATACCTGGAAGACAGATGCCTTTTTTCTTTCCTCTGACTGCAATTTTCCTGTATGCTTTTCTACCTCTTACATTGATATCCAGGGTACTTCTGATGATTAAGAAGGAATCAAACAAGATCATTATAGTGACTAGCTTCTGACCCATGCAACTGTGGTCATCCCTTCTTTTGGAAATGGCCAAGAGCAGCAGTGTTTGATATACCCCGACACCATTCATCTTCAACTAACTGCCTGTATGGTAGGGTCTTAATTTCTTTTAGGCAACTGTTTACTGAGGAGGTGTAGAGGTATTAATGAGGGCAAGAAGCCAGCTACTGAAAAATCATATATTAGCAAATGGAAAACCTTTACAGGTTGGTGCCAACAATATAACCAGCACCCATTCAGGTCTGGTTTTTCTCTGGTTTTATAATATTTGTCTGGGTTTTTGTCTTATGGCCTTTCTTACTCCTCCATCAAGGTTCACTTATTGGCTGTTTCAGTATGTCTGCCCAGAGATCCTCCTCTTTTAATGCATTCTCATGTGAAAATATTTTTAAAAGGGGTTTTGCATAAACTTCCTTCCAGAAAACAGGTGGCTCCTCCTTCAGATCTTAGTTTTATGTTATAGAAGCTAGCCCTTACTATATTTGAACCATTTAATCTGTCTGACTTAAGGCTCTTAACATGAAAAACTGCTTCACTGATTGCTTTGACCTCTGCAAAATAGAATATCTGAGTTGCAAGCTCTTATGGTGAGTCAACCCTATCTCATTTTCCACAGAGACAGGGTTTCTTTGGAAATCTAATCCTTAGTGGTATCCAAGTTTATTTTCCATCTGTCTGTTTTCTTTCCTGAAACTAAAAATCAGGTAGAATGGATACTCCATACCTTGGATGTCCACAGACAATTCAGATACTATCATACCTTTTGGACTATCCACTGCACCAAGAGTGCTCACAAAGTATTTAGCTCTGGTTATAGCTCATCGTAGGCTACAGGTTATCCACATTTTCCATATTTAGAAGACTTGCTCTCTTTGCACTGTTTTGAGAAGTCATCCTTATCTCATTTTCCACAGAGACAAGGTTTCTTTGAGAACTAATCTTTCTTTTATACTTAAAGTGGTATCCATGTTTACTTTAAGCCAGACTATCCACCCCCCCATTTTTTTACTTTCAGATCATTGGATCAGTTGTTCAAGAGAGACCTTATCAGCCTATGTTAAGTGATGCTTAGGGATTTAGAAAGATTGCTCTGAAAGGAATCCTAATGTATATTCAGTTAGGGAGTTTGGCAATTTTTCACTGATTGCAATGTAGTTCAGATAAACCACTAGCTTAGTTCACGGAGTAAAATGGACTATTTCCAAACAGTAGTCTCAGGTTATTTCCTTTTCTTATTCTCACCACAGCAAAACTATTCCAGGTAGGGTCAAGGCCCACTTTACCATGACCTATCATTACCATTATTACCATCATCTATGGCTTCTTGGAAACGGCTGGATTATATAAGTATTGTAGAAGCAGCAACCTGGTCCTCTATCATTTACAAGGCACTAGAACCTTGATTCCTTCTCTAGCTCCAAATCAGGCTTTGCCAGAACCATTCTGGAGGGGTTTCTGGACCCTTCCCATTTCACATCTCCAACATAGTAAGCTAGGGTAATCTACCATAAAGCTAAGCCTACTGCAGCATTGATCAATATGATGTGCATAGTGCAGTTGTGCAAGAAATAACAGTAAATGCTTGAATGATCACTGCTGCAGTAGCCACTCCCTCCATCTATCCATTTTGTTTCTTGATGTGTTTTTTATACCAGGATGGAGACATTTAATGCTTGCTTTTCCTAACATTGTCATTTAAGGGCTCAGCCTCCCTCGCTCTGTTGGCATGAAAGCTCTGAAAAGCTTGGCATCCATACCTATATTTTTAGTGAGGTCACCTGGATCTGACTAATGGCTTGGGTGCATGGAAGGTGCCCTGTACCTTTGGAACCTGGATGGCTGTTATATCCTTGGCAGGATAGAACCCATATAGTTAAGGTTACTATAACAGTGATCATTAAAACATCTACTGTTATGGTAAGTTTACTTGCACAACAGTACTTTCTTGGTTATGTTATAAGTTCTTCTACAAAGGAAAAACACAGTGCACATTCAAATATCAAATGGGCATAGAATGGGGCAAAACAAGGGATGTATTTTTTATTCTGTTTTTTTTTTTCCCAAAATTAGTCAGCCTAGGTATAGAGCTCACATAGCAGTCTCTGGATTTAGAGTAGTTTTCATAAAATGGTTGGAAGAGATCTGTGACCTGAACAGCTGACCTTATCAACCTATAGTAAGTGATACTTAGAGATTTAGAAAAACTGCTCTGAATGGAGTGCTGATGTATATTTAGTTAGGAAGTTAGGCACTTTTTCACTGCTTGTAAAGGAGCTCAGCTAAGCCACCAAGATTAGCTCACAGAGACATTCAATACATTGTCCTGTGTGTGCAGTGTCATCAGAAAGAGACACAGATCCAGAATTCAATTGGTGAATAGTCTAGTAGGTCAAACGTATCACAACAGTAAAGAAAAGAAAACATATTTTACAAAAATAAGGTAAAGTTACACAGTGCAAGTAGTGCAATACGAGACTGAATTTACTGCACAACAACACCCATATTTCTGGATAGCTGCATAACTGAATGTTGGATACCTGGATAATAAGATAAATCCAATAGCTACATCCAACCCAATCCAATCCAAAGCTACATACCATGTTTCTGTTAAATATTAATGCATTCTTCCTGCTTTATCACCTTACAGTTTACCATACACCATACACCACTCAATCTTGTATACATTTTCTCACTATATGCTTAACCTCTAACATTTAAAATCACCCCAGTTCACTTATTATTATGTGGGGATAGTCATCCCAATCCCATCTTCTCCTTTCATCCTGACTCCTCAGTAACCTCCAAAACTCATCCCAAGCCAAACTCCACTCTAACTAAGCCTACCCATCTTCTTACAAAACAAGGACCACTCCCCCTCCACCAAAACCAGCCAAACCCAGCCTGCTTGTCTCAAACTCAACCAAACAGCTTAAATTCATTTTTTTAAACAATGTCAGTGGTGAAACAAGTAGCATGCGTACCTTTGGTGTAGAAGGCTGTTGGTTCAGTACCTACACCGGGTTGTTCAAATCATGACACTGCAGTGTAGCATAAGGAGACTGCTGTACTCTTGAGTATGCCATCTTTCAGATGAGACATTAAACCAAAGTCCTAGCTCAGAGTAGGGATCCTTTCTTTATATACAAAAAGAACTCTTGTTTACATCATATTTACAAACATTTACAAATGTACCAATATATGAATATGCAAATCTATTTGCAAATATTCATAATTGCCTTTACAATCATACCAATTTTTTATCCTTATTAGACCCCACTCCTTTTTTTCATAACCACCATCTGATTTTGCTTATTATTGTTGCTAAAATCTCTTTATCATTAAATGTAATTTTATTTATTTTTTTCATTCCATATAATCCATATAAAATAACATTTTATCTATTATTTTAACATATTCTTTTACTTCTATTCTTAAAATATCCATATTTAATAATTTCTGCATTTATTTTATCCACTTCTTTTATATCTTCAAAAAAATCTTCTTTGCATAGTATTCCCCATACATTTTTCACTATTTTACATTTCAAAAACATGTTCTGTAGTTTCTTCTCCTTGACAATGTAAACATAATGCAAACATATGCTATCACTTTTCTTTCTAGATGGTGTATTTCCTTTTACTGGAACAAAACTCTTGACATTTTAATTTCTGATTTTGCCATTTGCGTTTTATTTTTATAGTGTTAATTTTTTCATCTGTTAGATTTTGCCATGTTTTGCACAGTAAACTTTATAATTATATTCTTGCACCATACTTTTCTGACTTTTTCTATATCATCAATTTTTATTTTCCACAAAAATATTTTTTTCTTGGTAACAATAACAATAACATTCTACTTCTTTATTTATATACCCTTTTTCTCTTTTACGCTTTTTACCATACCCCCAAATGTATCATACTAATATTTATCCAGTGCTGCTATTAATCTCTCACATTTTTCATTTATCCACTTTAACACTTTGTACAAATTTAATGACGCAGCATATACCACTGGGTTAATTAACCCTAAACTTCCTTCCTCTGTAGTTACATAATAAAGTTCTCTTTTTACTGAATTTAGTCTAGAACCCCATTTAAATGAAAAAAAATCTGCAATTATTATGTTTCAAATATTGTTGGCAACAGAGATTCACTTGCTAAGTGTGCCATTTTACCCATCAGCATGGGATTTATCAAATAAGGCTTTGTTTAAATGATAATTTATATATTCTCCAGAAAGAGACGTTTGTTTTATTTCTTTCACTGTTTTTCCCCATTGTATTCTACTTACATCTTTATACCCAAATGTTATACTTAACATAGAAATTTCATTCATTGGAAATTATATACCCGCAACCTTTACTACATCATGTAAGCCTTTAATTTTCTCTTTATTTAAAGCCATCCTTATCACCTCTAGACAGTCTTTGTACAAATTATTACATTGTTTTATACAAATTTTTTTTTTTTTTTTGTGATTATTATGTCATCTGCATATATGAACAGAAATGGAATCCTTAATCTTCAGGTGTTATATACCCCACCTCCTTCATTTTGCAATTCATTTCACATGTAACCACATTCATAACTAATGCAAAGAGGTCTGATGAGGGCCAAGTACAGTGGACTTATAACATCACTTGTCCTGGATTGTATGCCTTTGCTTATGAGGTGTGCTGTGTAGAAGGCTTTCCTTACCACTGTGGAAACCTGGTGGTCAAAGTTCAGATTGCTATCAACCTGCTTTCCCAAGTCTCACACAACTAACTCAGGGGGATGCTGTCAATATTGTAATTTGTAGGGAATTCTGTTTTTCCAAAGGGAATACTAATGCATTTTTTTGCATTTACTTTTAGTCCACAGCTCTGGCACCAGTCATTTGTTTGTGTTAGCCCTTCCTGTAATATGCTGATATCATTGGGGGACTCTGATTGCTTCCAGTTTGCAATCATTAGCGAACTTCGTGAGCCAAAGACAATCTACATTGGCCTGGACTTTTGAAAAATAGATGCCAAACAATAAGGGATCCCTGTGGTACTCCACTGGTGACAGATATACCGGTGGAGGTGAAGTCACCAATTTTGACAAGAATGTGTTCTGTCAGTGAGCCAATTGGCTACACATCTAGTTACATAATGGTTAATCCTTATTTTTAATTTCTACAAATCTTTTGGGTTTCTCATACCATGATGAGAATGGACCCCATTCCTAAGTTAAAGTATGATTAAAGTTCATGAAATTAGTATTGTTTCAATCCTTGATGTCAGACAGAAGTGCTCTTCACAACACTCGCAATGTGCCTAGTAATGACTCCTTCTGTAATTCATATGGGGTTAAATGAATTGGTAACATATCTAAATATGATTGTAGATTCTTTTTTATAAGACCCATTGTTGCTCCTACTACTATTGGAACTGTCTGGGTATCTTTCTTCCACACTGCTCTCGTCTCTGCCTGCAAATCCAGATATTTTATGACTTTGTGTCTCTCTGTATGAAAGACACTGTAGTTCCTGGGTGCAGCTATTTCAATGATCAATGCTACTTTTGTCTTCTTTTCATGACCACTATTTCTGGTTTTCTCACATCTATGTTTTGAACTGTTGGTAATGGGTGATCCCATGTGATGTAGACTTCATCATTTTCTATGATGCTTTGTGGCTTATCTTTCCAGTGCTTTTCAGATACTTCTGTATTATAATGTTTGCACAATTCCCAATGCAACACTCTTGCCACATTCTTATGCCTTTTAGTATACAGTCCATCTGCCATTAGTATGTCACAATCAGCATCAGAGTGTGCAACTGCTTCCAGTTCTTTTTTACAAAACTTTCACTTGTCTGTTTCTCCCACATGTTCAATGGACTTTGTAAACTAATGTGTGTTAGTCAACTATCTTGGATCGTCAATATTAACCTTTCATATTTTGGTTTGAATTCACCTCTCCTTAACCATTCCTGCATTAGATCCTGATCAAAATGAGGTTGTTCCAGGAGTTTTCTATATTTGCAACTACATTTATGCATCTTCCACATTTCTTGCCTTCTCATCTGATCCTTCACCTTATATTCTTTCCTTTGTTTTTACCACATTCAGTTGCTGCCTGATTTTTATCTACTTCTGGTTTGATTTTCATTCCAGCTTGATGCTGATATGCTTCTGCTAGACTAAGCAGAGAAGTCATCTTAGATTTATTCTTCTCATGTTTCAAAACTTTCACTATATTTGGGTCTTGTGAGGTCAGCAGATATGTATGCAGTCCCACGATTGCAGATCTATACATGTAATCAATTTCAAGGATTCCCATACCTCCATCAGAATGGGGAATACAATATATAATCTTGGTATGCACTGATTTTTATAAATCATTTGATGAGCATGAGGCACCCTTCTTGTTTTCCTGTCTAATCTATCCAGCACTTTTTGGGGCTGGTCAATCACTCCGAAACTGTAAGTTAGGACGGGAAGAGCAAATTGGTTTATAGCTTGAACTTTGTTCCTAGATGGCAATGCTATTTTCAGGATTAATTTAAGTCTTCTAAAATATTCCTCACTGAGTTTTATTTGCATCTGTTCATGCTTTATTGTTGATCCTTCATCAATTGCCAAATATTTATACACTCCTGCTTGCTCAGGTTCTTTTATATCACATTCTTGTCCCAAACTGATATTTTCTTAGTACTGCAGTTTTCCTGTTTTAAAGGTTGCCTTTGCACATTTATCAGAACCAAAGGCCATTCATGTATCATCTGAAAAAGTTTTGACTACTTGCAGTTGTGCTTTCAGTTCCTCATCTGATGAGCTATACTAAGAAAACAAAGGTGTTTAAGGGTGTTAACCCCTATCTGGGAGAGTTTCTCAATGATGCCAGAGTGGGGAATTAGTTGAAAGCCTTGGCAATGTCGAGATAGGCAGTGTGCAATGTCTTACTTTCATCCATGGCTTTGGTAACATTCTCAAAGAGTCCAGCAGGTTTAATAAGCATGATCTATCCTTAAAGGCAAACTGGATTGGGTCTAGCATTTGGAGGTCACCTATGTCTTTGTTGATAAGGTCCATGATAACTCTTTCCATGCCCATGCAGATGACCCTGGTTAGACTTAAGGGTCTGTAGTTCCCAGGGTCAGTTGATGCCCCCCCCCCCTTTGTGAAGGGGGATTACTATTGTTGTTCTCCATTCTACAGGAACATAGCCAGTTCTCAAGCTTTCATTAAAGAGAATGTCAAGTGGATCCACTAGGTCTTGTTTTAGATTATTTAGTAAACAACCTAGGATATTATCTTGTCCCACTGAGGCTCTGTTTTTGGCCTTGGTGAGTGCAGAGGTGACCTGTTCTCTAGCGATACTAGGCATATGGCTGGTGTCAGGTATTCTTTAGGATATGGTAGGTGGGGATAGGGGGTGAAGTTTGCACTGAATCTATCAGCTAGCAGGTTGGTGATATCTTCTGGTGTAGTATGAGTGATCCCATCTACAACCAGTTTGGCACATAGCTGGGCATTCCCTTTTAGACTTCGGACATAGTTAAAGAATACCTTATGATTATCCTTGGCTAGGGATGCAATTTTAGTTTCACAATTTGCTTTAGAGGACTTTATAAGATTTTCCTGTTAGTTAATAAGAATAAATGCTCTTACTCCACATGCTTTTACACACAAATGAACTATTAAGTTGCCCCAAACTTCATACCTTTCCATTTTTGTCTTCTTTAGTTTGAATCCGTACCACATACTTCCATTTTACATTTTCTTCTGCCTTATTTTCTGGTACTCCCCTTTTGCTTTCTTTTACTTTCTCTGCATATGTTTTCTTTTCCATCTCACCACTATTGTTCAGGATTGTCTCTGCATACTCTTTTTGTATTTTCATCATAATTCCCCCCAAGGAAACATCTTCTTCATTTCCTGGCTCACTCTGCATCACCATTAAGTAAATCATCCCACAACCCTCTAGACTGGAGTGTTGTAATTATACATCCATCATTTGCTGACATCTCCATCCATCTCCTGCAAAATGTGTCCCACTCACAACAATTGTGAGTAGGGGAAGTTCCACAATGCCCTGGCAAATTTCCATTAGTAGTATAAATGCCACCTTGGGTCATTCTGAAAAGAAGATACTAGTCTAGTGGAACTAACACAGTCAACAAAGGACAAATAAATACATGAATAAAAAAATAAAAATTAAATACTTGTAGCATCTATAATAAAATTTCAGAAATCCATGCTTGGATCTGTAATAATATACTGCATATTCCTGCCATAACTGAAACATGGATACAACCCATATACTTGACCCTGAAATCTCACTTGCTGGTTACAATATCAGCAGGGTAATAGAACTCAAAAAAGGTGGTGCAGTAGCTTTACTATACCCTTACTATCTTGAAATCCTACCCTATAATAAAACTATTCCCACATTTCATAATGCCAAACTTCTCATCTTCCATCTTAAACTAAACAACCATAAGCTATGTATTATAGTATTATACATTCACCCAGGTAATAGTGCTATACCCAGGGAAAACAGCCTCAGCTGGATCTCACATACAATTTCTAATCTAAAGATAATCCTAGGTGATGTTAATTTCGATGGGCAGATTATCTCTACAAAATATCCATCAAGTAGCTTAAACCTATTTAGATTCATTCAATTAATTACCTCCCCTGCACATTATAACTATCCCCAAAACAGTGGCTCAGTTCTTGACTTGCTATTCATGCCTGATTCCACTTAGTTCTCCAGTAGCATCCCCTCTGACTCGCTCAGTGATTACCTCCCTGTATTTGCAAACAGACTCAGCCCCTAGCATGTAAAACAACACTTACTTAGAACTTCCCATAACCTCGCTAATTTTAATCCTGATAACAGAATTCTAAGCTCTTTTAACTGGTCTATCATGAAAAAAATATTCTACTTGAGGAAGCTGTACACATATTTAACTCAATTTTCCTGAAAACCCTAAATAGTCTGGCTCCAACGTGAGCAAAAAGAATAAAGAATAACCATACTCTTTGGTTATCCACTGAAAGTAGGCACCTAATGTTTGAAAGAGATACAGCTTGGAAAGAATGGCTACAATGTTCCCCTTGGTATGTACCTAAACAGGCACCAGCAGCAATGGGATAGACCTCAAAGGTTCCTCACAAAGAAAATTCAGGGTCTTCAGCATGTCTCACGTGGACAGATGGAAATCACTGTTGTTATACTCTGTATTATATAGAGTACTCAATGGCAACCTGTGCCTTGCATACAGAACAACCTTTGATCCTGCCTTACTGGAAATGCTGCACATTTGTAAGTCAAATGGT
Source organism: Protopterus annectens (assembly GCF_019279795.1). Classification (NCBI taxonomy): domain Eukaryota; kingdom Metazoa; phylum Chordata; order Ceratodontiformes; family Protopteridae; genus Protopterus; species Protopterus annectens. Next base: position 1,901,046,067 of record NC_056726.1, on the reverse strand, counting down.
ACACGATTTACTCACTCTAGCATAGCATGTGACATCAATAGAACTTGCTGGAGAGACAGATATGTCTCCCAGAGGTTACATCTCTTCTGGAATAAACTTCCAATGCAGGTTAAACAGAGCCCTTCATTAACCCCTTTTAAGCATAACTTGGACGATTGGATGGGAAACCATAAATTCACCCTTGGGGTTTCACCTGTGTCTGTCTTGGACAGGGGCAGTCAGTGCTGATTTACATCTGCTTATAACATAGACCATATCTCTGGACCCTTAAGGGAACAAGGGTTGAACTTGGCTACACTTGTAAGAGCCCCAGGGCCATTAGCCTAGCAACCTCCTATGAACCTATGAACCTAAAATATAGATCTCCATAAAACCTACAACACTTTAAAGAACTACATAACTATACTAAAAGACAGATTATTGCAGACAAGAAAATCTACTTCAGTAACACCTTACTAAATCAGTCTTCCAACACTAAAAAAATGTACCATCTTCTATTAATAATAAACTCCACTTTGGAACATTTACCAGTCCTAATCCTTCCTCAAATAACACTCCTTCTGAAATAGCTGCTGAGCTTAACATACATTTTATAGAAAGCATTAAAGCCTTTACTAAAGATTTTCCTCCCAATAATCCCGATATGCTCTCTCCTCAGAGTACACCCCCTATTTCACCCTAAAACCCATCCCAAACTCATACATCAAATCACTAATTCTTAAACTTGGATCCTGTTCTCCTTCAGTAGATAATCTCTTAGCAAAATACCTCGAGCTGGCTGCCACTTCTATAGCCTATCGTGTGTTTCTTCTAATTAAAAGATCTATCAAGGAATTGTACATTCCTTCTCTTTGGAAAAAAAATCATCATCATTCCCCTTCACAAAGGTGGATCCTCATCTGATATTACCAGTTTCAGACCTGCGCCTTATTATCCCCTTTGTCAAAAATTCTGGAGAGGTATATTTACAAGTAACTTATTCAACATATTCTTAAGGAAAAGCCCCTGACCCCCACACAGCATAGTTTTAGACCCCATATCACTACCACAGTTTTATTAACTTTCACAGATACTGTTAACAAACCAGAGATAAAGGCAAATGTGTTTTTTTCTGTGTTCCTTGATTTCTCTAAAGCTTTTCATCTAGTCTGTCACCAAAAGCTCCTCTACTAAGTGTCTTCCCTTAAGCTATCACAATCCACACTACTACGATTTAACAACTATTTAACTAATAGTTACCTATCTGTTAAATGGCTCTCCACTTTTTCTCCCTTCCTTCCTTCTTGTTAACCCTGGTGTACCATGGGGCTCCACTCTTAGCCCTCTACTCTTTAATATATTCACTAACAATTTACATAATCATCTCAGTGGTCTTCCCTCATACAATAAGCTGCTGATTCTACCTTGTTATGCATTTCTGACAACCTAAGACAACTTTACAGAATTACTCAAGAAGCCTTTATATGTTGAAAGTTGGCAACAGGATAAGCATCTACTACTAACCCCCCCCCCAAAAAAAATAAATTACTTACTCTTTTTCTAAGCTCACATTTTTATGAAAAAAACACCTTTAATTTTTTTTCTTAAATAATACCATGATCAAAGTTACCCCACATACAAAACTACTTGACATGATAGTCAATGAAAATGTTAAATTTGATTTACATATCCACAACAGTATCAGGAAAACCCCTCAACAACTAGGTACCCTACACAGAGAAAGGAAATTCTTTATAGACTCTGCAAAGGTAATTCTAGCTATCACTGACCTCTTACCCTCTCTCTTATATGGAGTCCCTCTCAATACCAACCTATATACCTCACTTAATTCTAAACTTGAACAGTGCTATAACAAAGTCGCCAGATTCACTTACAGCAAACCTTACCAATCCCACCACTGTTTATCACTAAAAACACTTAAATGGCTTGAGCTTCCTCATCACTTATCTTATACTCAGCTCACCTTAACCCATAAAATCATCCATACCCCATTCACTTGCCCAGCAATTAGACCCCTACTTCAATACAATCTTTCAAACCGCGCCCTTTAGTCAAATAATAAACAATTGCTTACAATCTGCAAACCACAAAGAACAGTCCTTATTCCAATAGAGTAGCTAAAACTTAGAATACAATTTCTATATCAATCAGGTATATCAATTATCTTCAACTTTTCAAACCATTACTAAAAGATTTAATCTCTCCCGCCTGGCTTTTTCCCTACTCTGCATCTGGGACATATCTCTTTAACACCTTTCATTACCTTTCATATACCTCCCTTTAAAGCACTAAATCACATAATCTGCTTATCCCCTTCTAATACCTCACTTTATTGCACTTCTTAAACTGCTATATTGACTTCTAAATAGCACAACTAAATTACTATTCCATCACTACTTCTCAATTAACACTAAAACTTACATATATCCTCTAATATCTCACTGTATTGTATTTCTTAAATTATTACTACTATCTCACACACCACTCTTCTAGCAGTGTAATTCTTGTAAATTTAATGTTTGTGAATATTAGTATAAATTTTATTACTTAATTTTAATTATTAAATTGTTAATATTATTATTATTAAATTATTAATTTAATAATAATTATTTAATGTTTGTGAATATTAGTATAAATGTTATTACTTAATTTTAATTATTAAATTATTAATATTATTATTTTAATTTTATTATTTTATTTAATTTTATTATTTTATTTATGCTGCATTATAAAATCTGTTCTTATAAATGTTGATAGCATTAAATATGATACCTTGGAGTTTTTATCCCAGGGCCTCTGCTAAAAAAGGCACCTGTGCACAGCTGGACTTTCTCAGTGAACAAATGTCAATAAATAAAGAAATAAATAATAAATAATCCAATACGTAGTCCACTGTGCAAATAACTGTAGTCATATAGTTTAGTTACTCAAAGTATAACTCATATAACAGTACAGAAATAGACATTTTTGTTACTGCAAGGTGTATTATTTCAATAGGTGTACTTTTTAGTCTAGACTTAATTCTTTATAAATTTGTAAATTATATAGTTTTGCTTTGAACTGTTTGTATACATATCACAATGGAAATGACATTGCATATTTTGTTTACTGCTTTTCCATTTTTGTATTACCTTGAATACATTTCACAGGGTAAACTATATTGTGTAGTTTGCTTGTTGTTTTTGTTATGCTTTTTACCTTTTGCATTTTGTTTTAGTATTTTAAATTTTTACATTCTTAAACACTATGGCATCTTAGTTCTTTAAATTATTATCTCTTGTGTCTTTGGTGATTGGCCCAGTTTTGTGGTTGAAAATGGTCCTAGGGCAAGCTTAATTGTACCATTAATAAATGATAAATAAATGCATTTATTGGACGTCAACACTAAACCACAAAGAGATTACAATATGTCTAACAGAATCACTTTTATGAATTGCAAAGATACAGAAATCGCTTATGCTTAGTAGAGGAACTTAACATTTTAAACGTCTTTCTACCATTGCCTTATTCATAGCCTAAAATACCTCTTGCAACCGGGCATACATTTTGCTAAATTTCACCTTTTTTACACTAACAAAGAGGAGCAGTATTTGCTTGATGATATATAAAAGAAACAGAGGATGCTTTAATTGCTTAAAAATGAGTAGCAAAGCATACGGTTCTTCAAGTACTGAGATCATTATGGTAAAGGTACAGACAATGACAGACAAACTGAAACACTGTGGCTGCACTATCTGCACCAGGAAGTTGACGTAAGTATTATAGGATTATGATTCTGATGCAAAAATTACTAATGTGGGTGAGTACTTGATCAAATAGCACTTGGAATACTAGAGGATCGGATGTAAATTAAAGGCAGTCAGTACATACATGCACTAGTGTGCTGTGTGGGTCAATTACATCTGATCAAATCGCAAGTGATTTCAACACAATTAGTAAATGCTTATGCAATTGTTAAGTATTAAAACAAAGATTGTGTGTGTGTGTGTGTGTGTGTGTGTGTGTGTGTGTGTGTGTGTGTGTGTGTGTGTGTGTGTGTGTGTGTGTGTGTGTGCTTCTGAGTGTGCATGTGTGTGTGTGTGTGTGTGTGTGTGTGTGTGTGTGTGTGTGTGTGTGTGTGTGTGTGTGTGTGAGATTGCTAAAAAAATGTTTTCCTCTCTGTCTGAAAGTTAAGTTCTTGGTATCTATAAAAATCTACCTCAAGTCCACAAACATCATGCCTATAAGTAGTGAGTAAATGGTAACAATAAAACAATGGAGGTGATTCATTAAAGCTTACACAGATCTAATCTCCATGCAAGCGTAGTGCCACGGCTCAAACACAGAGTTCAGAGCCTTTGAGATCCAGGAAACAGTGTTGGGGGTGTACACGCACCTCCCAGCACTATTCAACCATGGATGCGATCGAAGGACATAAATCACCTCATTTGCTGATGAAAACCGTTCCAGAAAGCAGACAGGCATCCATGTAGGAGCCATGTCTGCATTAGAAATGTATGCAGGAACTTTCCGTGTACAGGACTGCAAAAAAAAAAAAAAAAAAAAAAAACGGGGCTTTGACAACTCAAAGTAAAGCATGCATTAGTTGCATCAGGCATGCTAATGGCCAAAACTATGGTCATTGGCATTTAAAACTGATGCATAATATAAAAACATCAAAGTTAATTCTACATGCACATATGCTATGTGCAAGTGGAGTGCAGAGGTGCCCAAGCATGGGATCTAACAAAATATAAAATTAAAATCCTAAAAGTGGATTATTTAAGCTAAAAGTAAATTCCTTGTTATACTGGCCAGCAAGCAGACTCATACAATGACAGGTAACAGTGGTTGCTAAGGACATAGGTTCTCGTGTAGTGCTGTAACTAGGGTATAGGTAATTAGGTGCATGCAAATTAGCTAAGTTTACTGAATAGCAAAATGGGCCACCATGTCTGCAGGTACCTAACCGTGTAGGGACTATAATGTGGTGGTGTAGGCAGAAGAGGCAGCTGACATGAAAAGGGTGTGTCATGCTTGGTGTAAACACATTGGAGCTTACAAGTCCAGACAAATGCAGTACTAATAAGGCCAGCAATAGGGATAGTTTTTAAATATTGCTCTTACAAACTTAGAAAGTTGATAGAATGACAGTATATATATATATATATATATATATATATATATATATATATATATATATATATATATATATATTTTTTTTTAATGGTTGTATTTTTCCCCTCTGTATTTGTATCATGAAAGAGCTGTATAGAAAGGTATTGATGAATATTTGGACAATTCTGTTAGCTTAGTGGTTAGAGTTCTGGCTTTGCATGGAGTAGTTTATGGCTCGAATTGCAAGACAGGCCATTCAGCTTTTACATGGAAAATCATTGTTAAATAATTTTATTTTACTTAATGATGTAGTGATTGATATTTGTTAACCAGTCTAGTGTACCTAGTCCAAATTTCCAGTGTCAGTGGATATATGATGTGAACTCACTCATGTAAACACAAGTGTCCCATACAGTACAGTCACACCCCAAGGTAATGTAATCAAAGCACATAGGGGGATGTCATATAATGTAAAACATATAATACTTAATAGTATGTCAGTAATGAGTAATTAATGTCCAATTAGTACATTTATTAAATGAAAACTGAGCAATGCTTATCACTGCTTAGCTCTGCTTAGCGAGTTTGAGCATTGCTTAGAAGTGTAATTATAAGCAGCATTCAGTCCAGCTAAGCAGATTTTTGCATTGTTAAGCACTACCCAGCATTTCTGAAACCAGATAAGCACAGCTAAGCAAGGGGGTGTGTCTGAAGCCACTTAGCTGATCTCAGAAATGATGAGCATGTTTGTGCCCAGGGGAGAGCCCTTTCTACTCAGCAATGTTCCCACTAGCTGCAACAGTTTTAAAGGCCTACAACTGGAGGAAATGGGGAAAAAAGGAAGTAGCAGACAAAAGGCAATCAACTATAAATGACTAATAAGGCCTCTGCCACTCACAGTGTCCCATTCAAACCCCTCAATAATGTAGCTGGCAGGTGGAATGTATCATAGTCAGCCAATCACACAGGCAGCATCTGCAGCACACCAGTATAAAGTATGCAAACACCCTTCAATCTGATTTTCCTACATACTCATTACCATTGGAGTACACAGTTGGGAATTTTAACTGACAAAATGATAGGGACTGCCTCTGTTTTCCTACATGTCTACATGCTACAGACTGCAGATGGTGATGACGATGATGCTGACAACCGGCCCAGAATGAGGAAAAGAAGTGTGTTCAGGCCCAGGGTAACCTTTCAGGGGCTTCATGAGCTGGAGATAGTAGAGCGCTACAGGGTGGACAGGGAAATACTTCAGCAACTCACCGAGCTCTGCCGCCCTCACCTCAGACCCAGAGGTAACAGAGGGGCAACAGTCCCGGTGGAAACAAAGTTATGTGTTTCCAAAGACCTACTGGGGACATTGTGAGGGGCTCACAGGCATCCACATCCAGGGTACTCCACCAGTTCCTGGATGTCCTGTTAAGACATGCCAATGAGCACATATATTTCCCCAGCACCCCTGAGGAGAAGACCAGCAATATGTATCTCTTCCACCATGTAGCAAACTACCCAGAGTTACTGGGTGCCATGACTGCACCCATGTCCATATCAAAGCACCACCCGGTGAAGAGGGTAGAGTCTATGTCAATGGCAAGGGCTATCACTCCACCAACTGCCAGAGTGTGTGCAATGCCCAGGGCATTATCATCAATGTATGTGCTGGCAGCTGTGGCAGTTATCACAACTCCCACATCTGGCATGCCTCACAGCTGTACCAGGCATTTGCCAGGGGGCGACATCATGTACGACCATCTCATGGGAGTTGCTACCTATTCACTGGAACCGTGGATGATGACACCAATCAGAAATGCACACACACACTGAAGAACACCATAATGAGGCACATGCACAAACTAGGAACATCATAGAACGTGTGCTTGGGATACTCAAGTCATAGCTACTCTGCCTTCACATAACAGGTGGAGCCCTGCAGTACTCTCCAGCCACATGTGCACACATGTTCATAGGATGTGCCATGCTATACAATATGATCCTGCAGAAACAGCTGTGGCAGGAACCTCACAGGGAAGGGGCACACAGCCCCTCATCAGTGCCAAGGTCACCACAGGCACAGGTGGACTCACAGGAGGAACCCCCTCAGCCTCTCCCTCTAGGCAGATGTACTCATGCCCAGTATGCCCTGGCCTTGGCAAAGAGGCAACGCATAGCACATACACTGACACCCTAGGGAGCCAGGGACTAACATCTCTCTTTGACTCACACACACAGTAAAAAGGATGCCGCACACATCACACTACCTATACTGTACCATGTATAGGCTGTTCACTGTGTGCATCCGACAGTCAGCCTTAAAGCAGTGTCTTTGCAACTGCTGCTGCCACAAGGTAAGCCACCCTTCTTAACAATAATTGAATGGAGTAATACACTGTGGTAGAATATATATGGTATTGCTGCATGTATGCATGGGAATGATGTGGGTTACTGGAATAACAGCAGACAATGGGCAGCTATGTGGGACAACAGGCGCACACTGCCAAGTTCTGCCTGCCACACAATATGTGGTAGGCCCTGTCACAGCAAAATCGCCTGCACTATATGAGGGAATTACAAACAGTGGGCTCATAGGACAAATGCATGGATGTCAATGTTGGAGTCGCATACATAGGTCCAAACCTCCAACAGCAGAAAAGCTGTACAAAGTCATCAAGAAATGTGTGGCAAAGGCTCAAAAACAGACAGGCACATGCCATAAAAATTGTTCTTACAACCATCAAAAGTTGATGAAATAACAGCTGTTGCAGTAGCATGACTTCTCTGTAGTGCGGGCAAGAAGTCTGAAACTCAAACGGCTGTCATAACCTTTTAATTTCAGTCTTAAATGATTTCACTAATATATGGCACACTACCAAATGTGTAATGAAAAATGGAACCAAAATATGAGCCAGACATCTGGGCAGTCAGTGAAGATGTGTACAGTTGAGCAGTATGTCCCCCCCAACACACCTGTGTTTACATAGAACTGCAATAACATGTATGTTTGTAAGGTAATAGCAGCAGCCCACACATTCCCAAGCCTGTCACAATCAACTTGATACCTTGTTCCAGTTATACAATATGCAGGGGTCAATGTGCTCTATATGATTGTGGTTAATAGTGGCAGGAAGTACACAACACTTACTGGTGGCTGTTGTGACCTACCGGTCTAACTATAGGACTGTCCCATGGATTGGACTACCACTGCTACTATTCAAGATCATACTGAGCACGCTCCTACACTTAGACAATGTCACGCCATGTCTGAACACACATCCCACTGTAGAACTGTGTTGTCCATGTGTGTCTTTGTATACAGACAGCTTTGTACATGTCATCTGCCTCTTCCCACCCCTATCACACAGGATTACTCTCATCTATCTGTATGTGGCACATATAAGATATATCTGCATCTGTGGAGTGTCATATGAATATATATATATATATATATATATATATATATATATATATATAT
>NC_056726.1:1900974995-1901034995 GCF_019279795.1 Protopterus annectens | reverse complement strand
AAACTAACAAAGTAGGGGTTGTACTCCCAACAATGGTAGCACATGGTTGGTGTGTGTATGTATGTATGTATGTAAATCCCCTTGCAATGGTGTTACTGTGTTAGGGCCACCAACATACCTCTCAAAACATCACAGAAGGACACCTGGATAAAGCCATACAGATGAGTTGGATAAAGGCCAAATATTAGGCTCAATCTTTACATATTGCTGCAACACACATAAAAAGTAGACAACATACAGCTTGTGCATTGGCATGCATCCCCTGAAGGTTATGTGTTCTTACCTTACAATATACATTATCATTCTTTAATGTTACTGTTATGGTTTGCCACATATGTGCCACAAAACCATAATGTCATGGAGAATGGAACAAATGTATGTGGCAAACATCAGGACATTTTGCAACAATATTTAGAGGAGAGAAGTATGGCCACCATGTGTCCCACAATGCAGGTTGCAGTTCATGTTTGGCCAAGTTTCACCTGTGACAATGACTCAAGCAATAGAGAGGTCCCCAGAGTGTAGGGCAACAAACATACCCTTAACATTGTCTTCTAGTTATATAAAGTAGTTTTTTCACATCAGAAGCACCTGACTGTTATGACAAATAGCATAAGCAAAGATAATGTGATTCCAAGAAGCTGTCATATTAGCAAACTCAGGGAAGTCCTGTCAGTTGCACTTCCCATGTGTATGGTATGTCCTGGCAACTGTCACAGTACTGCAAGAAGTGTAACACGGTCCACATTTGATAAGATGGTGAACCCAATTTGTGTTGCATATGTGTGTGCAATATGTAGACCTGTGGAGGTCCTGTGATTAGCTGCTGCACCCAATGACCCACACATATGTAGGCATGAATGCTAACTGCCACCACTCACATATGTAGGTACTGTCCAAGGCTTTGTTCACTGTACATACTGTGCTGTATGGCATAGACATGCAAACTGCCTTTAACACACTGGTATGGGGTCATACGGTGGATATGGAATGATGCCAACATCCTGGACTCAAGCTGAATGCAGACAACAGTATCATCATGCCATATATCATCGACATGGCCACACTATGTCTCACATCAACAGCTATGCCATTAACACACAGACAGTTGTGACAGACCTGAGTACTCAGGAGGGTAACACTGTCACATTCAGGCAATAAATAGTGGCAGCAGTCAGAAAATACTTGTACATGCTTTACCACATCAGAAAAGGGACTGCATCTAAGCAAAAGGTGGACGTTAGCTCTGTTGAGTCCTTGGTCATTACTACAATATATTATCAGCATGGCCATTCTGGAGTGTACCTATGAAGACAGCAGCAGCAAGTGGAAAGGTTAACACCCACAAATGTTATCCATGGTCTTCAACACCTGTTACATGTGGACATCCCAGATTCGGGATCTTCCCACTCTGTAACTGACAGGTTTACCACAGGTGGGCTGTGGCATGCCTAGATGGCAATGTTGTGCTTAGCCCTTCAACATTTGCCCCATATATGTGAGCATAACTCTGTAAGCATTACTAGCATAACACCCCAGAATCACATATGAGACAGCAAAATTATCTGCTGAATAAGCATGTTTGTCTACCACAGGCTGCCCTTTTTCAGGAAAACACACCCCATTCATGTCAAACACAGTGCCATGCAAACCATACTCACCTGCATCAAGGTTGAGGTAGGTGACACACTCCACCATATTGCATATGCACCACTGTCCATCACAAACAGGTACTGTCGTGAGTCTGTCACAGAACCTGTAGGTGTTCCTGGCATGACATGTACAGTCCTGGACTACATGCAGTGAGACAGGAGTGAGCAAACTGATTGTGTCCTAGGTAGGTATGTACCTAGCCTTAAAAAGCATTCTACTGTCACCCAGACAGATGACGCAATCCAATCATGAAATGGCTGGCCTTAACATGCGCCTGTTTTGTCATGTGATATTCCAGTACCTGTGATTGTGAGATATGATAAACAGACCACGATGCTCTGTAAGTGATGGCCTCCATCTGTCTTCACATGTTTTCATGGGTCTGGCACTGGTTGTTGGTAACCACATAGTGACCCCATTAGTAATTATGGTGAGGTAATCAATACCAGCAAACAACTGTCAGTGTAGCACACATTGAAGGCCTTGCTGCTAGATGGTAGAAGTGTATACATGGCTCAGACCTCATCGCAAGCATTCTTAATCCTGGGAACTGCAGACATCTGTGTAGTCACACACACCATGGTTTACATCTGCAGAAAGAACCCCAGCCTTACCTGGCCAAACATCCTATCATGCATTCAGAACATAAAGGGGAAGCCAGTAATGGCATGGGACACGGTGTTTCAGTAAATATGAGACACATAAACACCTCCAAGCTGTACAACCAGTAAATTGCATTGGGGACACTGCATGGGTAGTTCACCACTGACAGCACATACCTATGCAGATGACAGCTAGCTGCCAGGCACCACATGTGACAATTAATCCCATTCTGCCTATATGGACATCATCAACTGTATTAGGAGTCAAGTCTGTATCCTGAACCTGGCTCACTTCAATTACTGTAACATGCATTGTAAGGCGTATGCATGACAGCACACAACTGCCCGGAGAGATGTTATCAGTCCAATTACAAGCACCTCAACGCAGCCAGGGGCTATCCCCGCATGAGTTGAAGGTGTAGTGCAGTTGACAATACACAAGAGAGGTTACCACTACAGCATTTGTACAGTGCCATCATGTATGACACCACTAACATCAAGTGGTCATGTTTGCACTCACCATCTCCCACAATACCTGTCTAGCTACTGTCAGCCATGCATACACTTCCAGTGTGTAGTACATCCTCCTGGGGAGGTGTTTACACAGCCACACAACCCCCAACACCTCATCAAGGACGGGCAGTAATAGGCACACATACAAACAAGTGCTATATGTGCATTTCTATACATGCATGTAGTATACTATACACTTCAGGCAACACCTTAATCTGCTAGGATATGTACATCTGTCTGGTGGACATCTGCAATACATACTGTCCATAATAGGGACGACATACTACTGTCCAACACAAATTAGGGGCAGTTGCCCATTCTGGAGCAATGTCTCCATAGTGTGTACGTAAGAGTAGTATCAGTCTTGCACAACTGCCCCACAAAAAATGAGCTTACTTTGTCTACATCCACTACAGACAGTCCTCTCCCCTACTGAACATATGTCTGCAACAGCACAGGGTGCAACTGTATCTGCTCACTTGTGGTTGTCATGGACACCAGCTATACCAGTGCTGTTGGTATGCCATACTGGATGGCTGACAAAGTCGGTGTAGGTGCCATCCTCTCTCTCTCTCTCTCTTCACCATCAGTACTTTAGGATGTCCACACAAACTCACCCATCTCCTAAATGTGGGCAATGGTTCACCATTGTTAGCTGAACATCATGGTATACATTTGCCATGGGACACAGCCACATCACAGGGTGCATCCTACATGAGCCAAACCATAACCTTGTAATATCACAGGGTACTGTAGTCAAAGGAGGGCTGCACCTACCAATGTCCCTGCCATTTGATGGATGAGTACTGTCACACCTCCAGAGTATGGTGTGGTGTACATCACTCAGTCACATGATACACAAAGCCTCCTAGCTATGCTGTTCTGCAAGGCCATGGCACAGTTTATATTGGAACTCATTAACCATGGCAATGGTGACCTGTACAGCCTCCATCATGGACAGTTAGTCATTGTCCAGGAAGGGGTCATGTCTGTTACACTTGGCTGACCTGTATGACACAGTCACCATATGCATGGATGGGGGGAGTGACACTACAGACTGCCTACCTTGACCTGGTCAAACCCTGTGATGGCTTAACCATCTACCTATTATAGATATAACACTTCCATGTATACATCACACCATATGTTACCATAGGGGTATCACAGTGATGCACAGACATGACCCACCTATGCCACATAGGATAATCCTCTCCAAGTGGTTTACCCATATCTAACGGAGTAACCTGTTGTTCTCTGTACTTCCCTCTATGTGTGATGTACACCCCTGAGGTGTAGGGAACACCCATTACCCCATGTTCAACCATGTCTGCTGATAACTGCATGCTGTGTGCCATTCCCAGATTCCCTAATGATATGGACATCTGCCTAGGGGGGTCTCACACAGATTAGATGACTGTTAACAGACACATGGACTCAGGCCACATACCACAATATCCATTGTCAACCCCATTTAAGGAGAGTGATATCCACACATATTATCATAGAAGGCACGCATTCGGTGGTGAGGGATCTGTGGACCGAGGTGTTTGGCACCAAGACCAATCACTACAAAGTTGCGTCTATTGTAAGGTAATGCTGCTATGTGGCCCAAGACATACATATGGGCATGCCATCAGGGACATGCGGTGTAAACATCCCTGTAGTCCCCTAATAATGCCCTGTTTTGTCTATGATTCCCTGTTCATCAATCACATCACACAGCACATGCAGCAGCTGGAGACATCAATGAGTTTCCCTACCAGGTAATACCAGGGCCTCTAACATGTACCATAGAATGATAACCTATAAGGCCAACAGTCTACCCGGTGTCATACATAATCCGCAGGGGTGAGTTCAGTGTGTCATGCAAGGCAATCACAAAAGCCACAATGTTGGGAATACTGCACAAGGGCAACTTATGCCCCAGTGTGTTAACACACACACACACACACACACACACACACACACACACACACACACACACACACACACACACACACACACACACACACATACCATCAATCCAGTGTGTGACAGCAACTGTGCTTGTTGGCAGCTCAGATATGTGTACCACACACTCACCCTGCTGTGGAATGGACACCCTGTCTATATCAGGCAGGTTAGTTGTCAACACAGGCAGAACCTGGACCAATGGATGGTTAACTCCAGATAGACACTTGGGATAGCACGTGTGTCCCTGTTGGACTGGGGTAGCAGGTACTGGCATGCATGCACATGGGCTAACAGCAAGCCTAGGCTTATGGGTGCTCAGGGCCCATATGCCACATAACCTCATACGGTACCAGGGATAACAGTTATGGCCTGGTGCTGTGACATAATGTGTTGGTATGTGTCCACACCCATCAGTGCCATTGACTGTTGTGTGTCTCCTTTGTGCAACATTATAGTAGCATTTCATCTGGACTACTTCCAACAAATAGCTAAGTGCTACTAGAGGTGAGCAACGACATACCAGCAATGTCTGTGTTACACAATAACAGAGGGGACTGCATATCTGGTGTGAGGTGTTCTCCTGGTAGGTGTCCGACATATGCTGTACCCATATGTCTGTGGAATGTGTACATGTGCCTGATGGATGTAGACCCCCTGCCAAACAAATGTGGACCTCTACACAGCAGTTGGAAAGATGTGATGGTTGTCCCCAGTGTATGCAGAATGTGTGTTTGACATGCCAAGCCCTTGGAACATATCAATGGTACATTAATATCTGATACTTTAATCATTCCCTTACATTGTATGGCTCCTACGTGCCCACTGCTGCTGAGGCTGAGCCAGTATCTCCCCAATACTGCTGCCTATGACCTAATGTCCTGCAGCAGGGAGTCACCAGGTATGTTATCCATAGGTGTCAGGCAATGAGAAACAGCTGTGGAGTACACAGGGACCTAGGAAGAGTACATCAGGCATGTTCATGGACATCAGGACAATCCTTGAACTAAGCTTATATGTGATTCAGACACTTAGAGGGGCTCACTGACAGTGCATGATGTGATATGCCAGCTGTATTGATCACTACCTGCTGTCACTAGTGTACAACAGACATTCCAGTATCAGTGATATGTGAGCTGACCATTGCTGTGGTGACTCAGGGGCCAGAGGTGAGATATATGCCAGTGCTGACAGAGCCATACATGATGGCCATAAGTGCTGGACAGCAGAATAACAGCAACATGTCATTACATTAATTGTTGCTGAAACCTACTTTTGAGATTCTTATATCCCATATGTGCATCCCCCCATCTGCATTCAATTCCATGTATAATTGTGTGACATACCTGGTATACTGCTGTACTCCTTTGTGGAAGAAATCAAGTGGCAGTCTCCTAGGAAATGGCAGCCTATCTTCATGAAGAATGTGTCAGAGCTGTTTACCATAGGCAGCTGCATGCCTTTTGTAGGTAATGCTCAGGAACAGGTGATTGCCTGAGCAGCAATCAGTGACTCCCACTTGCTACTAGCATCACGAACAGCTAGGTTGTGTTATCATTAGCCAATGGCATGGCAACACAGTGCTATAATTAAGGGCTTCATGTAGGCCTTCCCCCCTTTTCCTGGCCTGTGAGTAGGATATTATCAAGGTGTGGGAGCTACAGCATCAAAAAGGGTATGTAGAGATACTGTCCAATGTATGGATTGATGTATTATTTCCACAGTGCTTCATGCTATGTGTGCCCATTGTTAACAGACCTTCATATTCTGTAGCAGTGTACTGTTTAACAATGTGTGTTTGGGTCAGTGAGCTGGCAGGCATATGTGTGTGTCATACATCCTTTCTATCTGGATGTGCATGTTGCTGCAGTTGATGCTGGTGTATCAGCTGTGTATGTTTGTAGATGGAGACTGTGACACTTGTCCCTGTCATCTGAGAAGTCCCCCACCAACACTTTATATATGGTTGTCCTGCTCTAGGTGTTTAGGAGGTATGTTAGGTCTGTAGTAGTTAGCCGGACAGACCGCTGCATGTGTAGAAGGCCACAGCTGCTGGATTCTGGCCAGGACTCCTAATGGGGAGTGTGGCAGCATTAGGGTACTGCATGCTTTATATGTCAGTGAGGGGGCAGTGTTAGCTTTTGTATGACAGCATGGCTAGGGTGTGAGTACCCATAACAGTCCAGGTGTGATATGAGCCTCTGGTATGTATGTTAAGTAGTAGCACCATCTAGTGAGTGGTAGGGGACATTTAGGACATATATATATATATATATATATATATATATATATATATATATATATATATATATATATATGACATGTATCCCACCCTCACGGCCTTTGATGTGTTCCTGTGGGTGGCAGTGACTGTGTTATCAGCAACCATTCCTACTGGACATTGCAGGGCTCATATATTTCTATGTTGTATTGACAAGTATATAAATGTTGTGCAACACACTGGACTGTAGGCCTGGACTGTGTGTGTCCTGATGTGAGACATGCTAGGAATGTAACAGATAGAGCTACTAAGTCATTATTATGGGAGGTGTCTTTGCAGGATATATGTGCATGCATCCTGTGTGTTATACAGGATTGGTATGGAAATGTGTGTTTGGATGTCTATGGCATGTGACACTGACCTGTCTGTCATGAGTTTGTAAGGTCAATCTGCACTGACCTGCCAGTAGTTCAGCACACAGAATAGGTTTGACGACAAACATGCCATAAGTAGGTGTGCACATTCTGCAACAGTCTGTGCAGTTGTCAGGTGTACCTGATATCATAGGCATCCCATACATTCATCAGCATTTATTTGACTGTGTACTGGGTCGGTGTCTGCATCACAGATCCAAGTAAGCTGCCATTTATACCATTATATGTGGAAGTTGTGTCACTGGGAATCGGGTTGTCTTGGTAAAAACACCAGTAATTCCCCAGAGGTATGATGTCCTACTGGTGTATTGTACTGAGCTTTGGTTCAGATGTTTTGGGTTTCTATAGTTGTCAGAGGTGTATGTTATCCCTATTGTTGCATCACTGTGACTTATGATATATGTACAGGAATGGGGGTAATTCCCTACAGCTTAATTGTCATAGTGGTATGTTCCTCTGACTGTGGTTCAGAGGGTCTTGGAGTTAATACCTGGTAGGGGTGTAGTTGTCCCCTAATGCTACATCTTTGTACTGCAAGTTATAATTTAAAAATGAATGCTAAATGTCCGCAGCTGAATTGACCTAGTGGTGCATTGCTCTGACTTGGAGGCAGAGGGTCCTGAGTTCAATATTTGGTAGGGGTATAAGTATTCCCTTGTATTGCATCACTGCACTGCATGATATATCTTAAAATAAACACTACAGCCCCACAGTTGAGTTGGCATAATGGTGCAATATTCTGACTTTATTGCAGAGGGTCATGGACTCAATAATTGTCATGGGGATTTTTTTTCCTAATGTTACATCACTGCACTGCATGATATATTTTAAAATAAACACTAAATGCCCACAGATGATTTGGCATACTGCTGCAATGCTCTGACTTTGGTGCAGAGGGCCCTGGGTTTGAGGCTTGCTAGGTCTGGTTACTTCATTCTTAGGTGCATCTATTTTATTATATTTCCTAAACTTATGCATTTAACTACGTTATCTGTTCCTGTAACTTTAATATGTGTGTAACTGGGGATTTTATACTTGGGTCTCCACTGCAAATGGGCTTTTAGTCAAGCTGGACCACCACAGTTAACATATTGTAATATATACAAAACAAATTAAACATTTACAACATTTCCCTGTAACATGTAAAAAGCCGAATGGTCACAATTCGACCCTTGCAACCAATGTACAAGTGCCGGTGCCCTAATCATTCAGCCAGTGAAGATCTGCTGTTAGACTACTGTATATAACTCATATTTCATTTAAGCATTGCTGAGCACTATGCCACATTGTGCAAAAATGCTTAAACATGACCTTTTTGATGAACATTAAATGCATCTGGTTTATGTTTTTTGATGCCTGGCACATGTTCCTTGCAAATGTCAATAACTACATTGGTAAATAAAAGTAACATTAATATAAAAATGTAAAATGAACATTAATATAAACATGCTTTTCAATGTAGATGCTGAATGGTCTGTCTTGGTATTAGGCTATAATGCCAACGCTCTACCTGGTGTCATACATACTCCTCAGGGGTTATGTCACTGTGGCATGAATGGCAATCACAGACCCCCACATTGCTGTCACTGCTGCACAACTGCAAGCCATGCTCCACTGTGGTAACACACACACACACACACACACACACACACACACACACACACACACACACACACACTCAATCCGGTGAGTGACCTGGACTGCCTTGTCTCGCACACAAGCTACCTGCAGTGGAGTGGGCACCCTATCCACATCACGCAGGGTAGCTACCTAAGCCTTTTGCAGTTGTAACCTGGTCAACTGGATGGTTAATAACACATACAACCTTGGGATACCATCTGTGTCCCTACTGGACTGAGACATCAGCTGCTGCCTTGCATATGCATGTCCTAACATGTGGACTAGGCATATGTATGCTCATAGCCCAGGGCCTAGAACCTGAGATGGTACCAGGACTACCAGACATGGCCTGACTGCTGTGACAAACTGTGTTATTATCTATCCACAGACATCAGTGCCATCAACTGCTGAGTGTCCCCTATGGGCAACGTTACTATAACATGTCATCCAGCCTACATCTGACAGATAAGTGAGTGCTACTACAGGTGCATGTGGACATTTCAGGAACATCTGGGGTATATAATAACAGAGAGCGGTGCATATGTGGTGTAGGGTGACCTCCTCATAGGTGTCTGACATCTGCAGTACCCAGATGTTTGCAAAATGGGTACATGTGCCTGATAGATGAAGACCCCCCCACCAGCCAAATGTGTATTCCCACACACCAGGTGGACAATACATGATGGTTGTCCACAGAGTTTGGGGAATGTGTCTGTGACATGCCAGACCCCTGGGGACACAGTAATGGTACATGAATATCTGGTACTGTATCCATTCCCTTACATTGCATGCTCAGTATGTATGCACTGCTGCTGAGCCAGAGTCAGCATCTCCCCACTACTAGTACTTATAACCTGCTGTCCTGCTGCAGGGGCTCACCAGGTATGCTAGCCATAAGTGTCAGGCATACAGATACAGGTGTGGGGTACACACTGACCTAGCCGGCATATGTCAGGAATGGTCAGGGAGACCTGGACAATCTGTGAAATAATCCTGTATGACATTAGCAGACTGAGACAGGCTCAAGGATGGTACATGATGGTGATATGCCAGCTATATCCACCAGTATGTACTGTCAGTTTGATGTCCCTGCACTGGCCCAGTAATCAAGGAGCCTCAATCATTGCTACTACCACCAGTCAGGGATGTACACAATGGGAGGATGTCAAATACACACACAGTAAAGTACAATTACCCTTCATAGCACACAGAGATCACAGTCAGTCTGGGGCTGGTTTCTCCCTCTTTCTCCAGACCCCTAATAAGACTCCCCACTGGCATAGCTATATGGTTAATATCTCAGTAGAGTGCCCAAGCCAAAACATCCATCACCCTCTCTGTCTGATCTGTGCTTTGTGCCCCTGTCCAAGCTGCTGACACACACACTTTAAGATTTGATTTATGAATCTCTCACACACACACACACACACACACACACACACACACACACACACACACACACACACACACATATGCACACATATGCACACACATGCACACACGCACACACACACACACACACACACACACACACACACACACACACACACACACACACACACACACACACACACACACACACACACACACACACACTCCTGGGAATGCCTGGCACAGGTTTACCAGCTGTGGCCCCTTTTGCCCACACTTAAAGGTAGTTCCAACTGCCACAGTCCAGCTCCTTATCAGCTACTGTAAGGCCCTTACCATAGGATGATGAAGCCTATGGTGTGATGTGCCTATTAGCCAAATGATAAGTGTGCCCAAAACCAAGCCTATTGGTGTGGGCTATACAGTGTCACCAAATACACATGCAAGTACTCTAAGAGCTTACTTATTTCTATATAGATCAGACACAGTTACAAGGTTTACGTATATTTAATAATAACTAATAAAGGAACAAGACAATACTCAATCAATACAGTAACTATAGAGTTCAGACTCACATGGATTATTTCAGACAACATTGCAGGACATTCTGAAATAATTACAGCAAACATCTATGGTAATAGGTTCACAGGTTCATAGGACGATACTAGGCTATTGGTCTGGAAGCCCTTTTAGGCCTAGCCAAGATTTTGCCCATGTTCCTTCAAAGCCAGCACTTGTTACCTCTGTCCAGAAGGGACACAGGTGGGATCCCAGGGGTATATGTTCTGTTTCCCATCCAGTCATCCAGGTTCCTCTTAAAGAATCCTAGAGAGTTACTCTGCATGACATGGAGAGGGGCTCTATTCCACAGCCACTGCATCTTTGGGATACAAATATATCCTGCAAACAAGTTCTGTTCATGTCACAGACCAGATGAAGGCCTTGCGTCCAGGTTGCATAAGTTTAGTTTGTCTTACAGATATGCAGCAACTCCATCAGGGCTTGGTCGGACATGGCCTTGTATGCCAGACAGAGGCAATTTCTGAGGAGTCTGTATGTCACAGAGTGGTGGTATAGGGCTTTTAGCCTATCTGTGTATGGTAGATTTTTGAGGGCCTGGATTCTTCTGGTCAGGCACCTCTGTGGTTTCTCCAGCTGCTGCATGTGCTTTGTGAGGTACATGCCAAATTGGGCATTGTACTCAATAATGGGCCTTATAAGGGAAGAATGCAGGGATGTTATGACCTTCTTGCCCCTGGATGAGATACCCTTACTTATGAGGTGGGCCATGTAAGAAGCTTTCCATACAATGGAAGCGACATGGTGGTCAAAAGTCAGGTTGCTATCAATCTGGGTGCCCAAATCCCTCACAACTGACTGCATGCTTAGGACGTTATTGTTTATTTGATAATTTGTGGGGACATCACTCTCCTCAAAGGTGATGATGATACATTCTTTTGTATTCAGCTTGAGGCCATGTTTATGGCACCAGTCATTTGTTTGGATGAGACCCTCTTGGAGGATGTACACATCACTAGGGCAATTGATGACAACTCCCAGCTTGCAGTTATCTGCAAACTTGGTAATCCATAGCCCACTGGTTTTGGCCTGTACCTCAGAAAAGTAAATCCCCCATAACAGAGGCCCCAAGAACAAACTGTGGGGTATGCCACTTGATACGGGTCTCTTGCTTGAGGTGGCTTCTCCTGTTTTGACTAGGTGGGTTCTATCAGTGAGCCAGTTAGCTACCCATCTGGTAACATACAGATGGATGCCTAGTTGAAAGAGTTTATCTATTATGGCTGAGTGAGGAATAGTGTCAAAGGCTTTGGCCAGGTCAAGGTAGGTGGTGTGCACGGTCTTCCCCTCATCCATGGTTTTGGTGACTGTCTCAAAAAAGTTGACCAAATGTAACAGACATGACCTCCCGTTCATGAAGCCAAACTGTGTGGGATCAGGTGTTTGGAGGTTGACAATGTTATTGTTAATGAAGTCCATGATAATCCATTCCATGGCCTTGCAGATCAGGCTAGTTAGGCTGATGGGTCTATAATTTCCTGGATCAGTGAACACTCCATCTTTGTGTAAAGGGATGACAGTGGCTGTCCACTCAGCTGGGACAAAGCCGGTAGTTAGGATTTGGTCAAATAGGGCGCCCAATGCTGCTGTAAGTTCCTGCCTGAGTTCATGTAGGATGCAGCCGGGGATGTTATCGTGTCCCATGGAGGCTGTACATTTTGCCTTTGAGAGAGCAGTGATGGCCTGATCCCTAGATATAATGGGAAAGGGCTAGGTACTGGGAATGTCCTGATTTACTGATGGGGGGACAGAGGAATTAAATTTTTGCTGAATCTGTCAGCCAGCAGGTTTGCTATATCTATGGCATTTGTATATATGGTGTCCTTAACCACCAGTTCTAAACAGATCTGGGTGCTACCTTTGAGATTATGGACATATGTGAAGAAGGCCTTATGATTGTCTCTAGATGTGGCCAATTTGGACTCGAAGTTTGCTTTGGAGGATTTCACTAGTGCTTTTATATGCTTGTTTAGGCTAAGGAGAGATTGCTTCTAATTGGGCACCTGCTCCTTCTTTGTCCTGGACAGCACTTTATTTTTGTTATGGAGTTTCTTTATTGCAGATGTCCACCAGACAGGTTCTCTTCCTTGCGGAGGATGATTTAGTCTTGTCAGGTATTTCTGATTCCATCCATCTATCTAAATGTTTGTATAGTAATTTGGTATAGTTTTATATATTGGTGCCATTTTCTAGAGAAGGGGAGGTGACTGTGAAGCTGTTTTTACCATCCCTCAGGAGGCTGTAATCAGCTTTGGAAAACATTTTTTGTTTGATCCTAGCTAGAGGGGCATTGTGGGAGATGATGACTTCAAACATGACCGCTTTATGGTCTGATCTTACATGGGAGGATGATACTGCAGGGAAGCTGCAGTGGTTACTCATGTTAACTAATACCAAGTCCAGGATAATATCACCTCTTGTGGGAGTATCAATTAGCTGTTCCAAAGCATTTGCATTGACAAAATCGAGGTATCTCTGGCCATTTGTGTTCTGGCATGAGTAGTACTTACAGTCTACATTTGGGTAGTTAAAGTCACCCAGGATCAGGGTAAAGGGTTGAATCTGGATATATTCAAACAGGTCTAGCTAGGCAGTTTGGGCATCTTGACTCAGATATGGGGGCCAAAAGCTAGCTATGATTTGTATAGGGGTCTTGTCCATGGTTAACTGCACCTGGAGTGTCTCCTGTTCATCATACAGTTTGACCAGCCTGATGTGTTATATCTTTAATATATATTGAACTCTATCTCCTTTGGCTTTACTACCCTCAGTTTGGGGTCTGATTGTATGATAGGATGAGTAATCATGTATGGCTGAGGTGCTCTCCCCAGCTTTGAACCAGATTTCTGTGACTGTGCAGATGTCAGCATTTTCCATGGTTAAGAGTGTTTGCAATTCATGCAGTTTCATGTTTAGACTCCTAGCATTTAGCAGCATGACCTTTAATCTGGGTTTTGTTGCAATTATGCTGGTAGTTTTAACCTCATCACTTTCCTGCCAGTATTCCTGCTTGTGCAGTTTAAATGAGGTCATATTCCCACCCTTTGTCATCATTGGACCATTTTCAAAAAATGCTGAGCCAAGCTGAGCAGTGCACAAGCCTGCTAAGCTGAGCAGTGCTTAAGGTGGCAAATGCTGAGCAGTGCTTAGCAGTGTGCCACTCCGCTTAGCTGAACTGAATACTACTTCGAATGGGAGTGCTTAGCAATGCTCAAGCCAGCTAAGCAGAGTTGAGCACTGCTAAGTATTGCTCAGACAGGTCCTGTTTAAGCATTGCTTAGCAAAACTGAGTTAAGGGCAAACAAACATGTTCATTTAAAAAAGGAGTCAGAATTGAATATTAATTACTCATTACTGATACATTATTATTAAGTGTACATATTTTACTTAAGCAATAACCGACAATGTCGGTGTAGTATATTAAGATTTAGCCACAGTTGTTGTGGTTTAATCAAGAGGGCAAAGCCTGAGTGATTAAATAAAGGCAAACAGTATAAATTGTAGAAACTCAGCAAACACAGAAAATAGAGGTCCAGGGCAAACAGCATAAATTGTAGAGACTCAGCAAACACAGAAAATAGAGCAAACGGTATTCAAATTTTGTGTTATCTGATGAAGTCTTGCTACAAGATGAAAGTGCTAATCTTTGTTGGTATTAAAAGATTTGTCTCCATTTGTGGGCCTGGACCTCTATTTTCTGTGTTTGCTGATTAAATAAAGGCAACCATGGGTAAATCTTACTATACCACAACCACGGGGTCAGTTATTGCTATTATACAATGACATTATTTAAGAGAAACTATTTACTTTTCTTTAATAAATGTCTTTGTGTACCAGTACCGTGCTGCCCTTCCACATTTTTATAGTATCCAGGGCTTTTTCTGATGTACTGTGCATGCATATGGGACTTGCGTTCCCACTCATACCCGATACATCAGTGCTTTGCAAAGGAAGCAATGCAGAAGAGAAGGTCTCATTGCTCCATTTTTGTTTTCTATTTTTTTTTTAATGCAAAAATAAAATGTCAGACAGTTTAGAAGCAGGAGAGAGAGAGAGAATGTAGGAAATACAAGGAAAATCAGGCACGTGTCTTTAGTTTTGAATAATGTACCTGATTTTACTAGTATTTTCTCTGTCCTGTCTCTCTGCTATGTCCAGAGTCTGGATTACATTTTGTTTTGTAAAAAAAAAGAAAAACTATATATATATATATATATATATATATATATATATATATATATAAATATATATATATATATATAAATACCAAAACCACTTCCAGCACTCAAAAAAAGAAGAAGGCAACAAGAGTATAAGCAATTTATTGCTGCACAGTCTGCCCCACAGACCGGTTTCGCTTACAAAAGCGTCATCAGTGTAATACATAACGCATGTACGTCCAATTTAAATCATCTCACTATTAAAGAGACAACCACCTATAAATGTGAACATTAAATAAACCAAAATATAACCGCAATCCATATACCCATATTTACATGACCAAATACAACCAACTTAGTGCTGGAAGTGGTTTTGGTATTTGTTCATTTGGATTTATTCTGTGCACCACGGCTGGATACGTGCACCGTTGTTTTGGGAACTGTGTATGTTATATCAAGTGCTGTTACCAGTGTTGTTATTGTTGGCCTTATTTGAGCTTGTGAAGACGAGGTGGATTACTTCAGGTCGAGTGAAGGCATATTGTACGAGTGAGTTGTTCACAGTCACTTTTAAGATATGGCTGTACGTCCAGATTTTAAACTATTCATGGAACAATTGACTGCAGATAAAGATGATTTTACCATATTTACTAGACCAAATATTGAAACTGAAGGTTTTACCTCTTTGGGTCAATCGGATATCAAGCAACATTTCAAACTATTAGCTGATATTACAAAAAAGGTACATTCACTAGTTTGGCACAGTAAATTATTGAAAGCTTATTTACAAGCCAAAATAATACCACCCGGTCTTAGGGTTCAGTTGGAACCTGGATTGGGGAGTGAAGATGCTGAATTTATGAAGAGATGGCGTGGTATACCGTTAGTAGCGTCTAATATGTTTATAGAGCTTTTGGTCGATTATTATGACAAACAGTTACCAGACTTGTTTGTTAAACTAGAAAAGTGTCATGAACAGAGTGCTGTTTTTGTTGGGACAAGTGATTATCAGCCCATATACGAACAGTTTATGGCAGAAATGGAAAAATATGATAAAGAATTACAGGGCCGTAAGATGCACAAGTATCAATGAGATTTGAATGACTTTAAAAATTATATGGTGTTTTCTTGGAAAAAGAATAAAAAAGGTGTGCGTTTTGATGAAACACAACAGAATAGACCTAAACGAAAGAGGGTACGGTCTATTTTATGCAAGCCTAGAACTACTTCCAGTACATCAGATTTATCATCTAGCTTTTCAAATACTGATACCGAGGTTGAACAAGGAGAGGTGTTGGTGTCAGGGTCACCTGCCTCTAAGAAGACTAGACCCCCTTTAGGAGGGGAGGCCGTAAACATCGGGGAAGGCAGCATGGAGCAGCGGTTTCGGGCTGGTTGGTAGGCCCCACAGACCCTGATTCATTGGCACCATTGAGTGATTATGTTGACGATGACCACAGTGGTGTGAACCAACTAGTTGTTAATCTTACACATCATAGTTTTTCACAAAGTGAATTAAAAGTATTGAATAAAGGCTTGACTTATGTTCCTACTTTTTATGAATCATATTTTGATGTAGTTAAGGATGTCAAACAATTTTGTAGAAATTTTAATTTAAAATATCATTTTGCACATTTATCTGGGTTATACACCAAGGAAGATAGGGTTAATTTTAAGTTCAAAAAGTCTAAGTTTCAACCGGTGTATAATAATGTAGTTCGGACTTTTGAACAATTAGTATTACATGATTTACAAGTTAATCAAGCTAATATTTTTTGTTGTTCTTCTTATAATTTAACGGTGGATGAACATCTTGCTCTCAAGTCCCTTGCTACTAATAACAATATAGTAGTTACTGGGGCGGACAAAGGTGGGGCAATTGTGATTTGGGATAAGACACAGTATGAGCAGGAGGCTTTAAAACAACTGACTGATTCTACTTCATATCATGTTTTATTACAGGATCCTAGTGAAGAGTTTAAGTCTGTCATAGACAGATTTCTTCTGGATTCCAAACAGCATGATAATATTAGTGAGGAGTTAATGGAACAGTTAATTGTGGAAAGCCCCACGTTTCAGTATTTTTACTTAGTCCCCAAAATCCATAAGACCTTACATAATCCTCCGGGTAGGCCCATAGTGGCTGGGAGAGGTTCAGTGATCCAACCTTTGTTAGAATATCTAGAATTTAAACTTAAACCTTTGCTTGCTTTAGTTAGGGCTAGGATTATGGACACTAAGCAATTTTTATTGTTAATGGAAGATTTACAGCTTTCCAGTGAGTCTCTATTGGGCACTTTAGACGTACAATCCCTGTATACAAGTATCCCACATGAAGGGGGTAATACAGGGGTTCAATACTGGATGGTAAAATCTGGTTTATATAGTGAGAGTGAGACAGAATTTTTGTTATCGATGCTGAGGTTGGTTTTGGAGCATAATACGTTCAAATTTAACAACAAATGGTATTTACAGGTCAGAGGTACAACTATGGGGGCTACTTTTGCCCCCATATATGCTGACCTGTTTATGGGTTATTTGGAAGCTGAATATATCTACAGAGAGGATTTTTTGTATTCTAGAAATCTCATTATGTGGCGTCGATATTTAGACGACTGTTGGGTTATATGGCAGGGGAGTTTGCAAGAATAGGATAATTTTAAACAATATTTGAATGCCAATGAGTATTTATTTATTTATTTATTTTACATTTGTTAACTGGGAAATTCCGACTGAACCAGGTCCATTTTCAGCGGAGGCCCAGGGAGAAAAGCTCCAACATCAAGTTATACAAATACAGTACATCCAGCATAATACAATCAAATTCATTGGAAAATTGGATTTATTTACAGTGGACTTTTTAGATGTTAATGTTACTAAAGTACTTGATGGTACAATAGTTACTTCACTGTATCGAAAAACATTCTCTAAAAATTCTATCCTGCACGCCCACAGTTGTCATCCACCACACACTATTAAGAATATTTCAGTGGCTCAGTTCCAAAGAATAAAGAGAATATGTTCCAATCCTAGTGATTATGATAAACAAGCAATTGATTTAAAGCAAAGGTTTATGGCTCATGGATACCATAAAAAAGCATTGACCAGGCTTATAGTAAGGTTAATAGTATGGATAGAGACCAATTGTTGCAGGACAAGTCATGTTCTGGAGGGGATAAGTTTACGAGCGTGAGATTTGTTATGACTTATGCCAATAATACTTTTAAGATACAGGAAATTATATCTAGACATTGGCATATATTATGTATGGATCCTTTTTTCTCTACCTTGTTGAAGTCAAGATGTCAATTTGCATATAGGAAAGGCAAATCAATAGGGTAACAGTTGTCTGCTTTTAAAAAAGGTATCAGTTTGAAGCAGGAGGTTGGGATTAACACTGTAGGTAGTACATACTGTGGCCGTTGTAAGTTTTGCAAACTGATGTCCAAGACTGGCTCATTTACTTCTGTTAATACCAGAAAAGTATATGATATAAAAAGTCTTATCACATGCACTAGTTCTTGGGTGGTCTATATGGCCATATGTCAATGTGGGGCATTTTATGTAGGACAGACCTCTGGGTTATTAAAACAGAGGATTTCCCTTCATGTTAGTGACATAAAATGCAAAAGGACACGTACTGCTTTGTATAAACACATTCTGGTACATTTGACAGCACATTTTATATTTGTTGGAATTGATAGGCTAACTACATTTAATAATAATGATGTAGCTAGGCATAATATTTTGACTTCTAAAGAACGTAGATGGATAGTTAATTTGGGGGCCCTTTTTAAACCAGGTCTTAATGACCATTGGTAAATTAGTGAATATTATCAACATTATTTATAAGTATGGGTGTATTGTTTTCCCTTACTTAGTAGTTTATGGTCCCTTTATTATAAGAATATATTATACATAATATGGGCAATTGGTAAATTGGGTTGGTGGTCCTAGTAGGATATTAATTTACCAGTCCCGGGGTTATATGTGTTAATACATTTAAACATGATATTTGTAAGTTCTTTATTGTATTTATTTGGTTAAAATGTGCTGTCTGAATAAGTTGGTTGTATTTGGTCATGTAAATATGGGTATATGGATTGCGGTTATATTTTGTTTTATTTAATGTTCACATTTACAGGTGGTTGTCTCTTTAATAGTGAGATGATTTAAATTGGACGTACATGCGTTATGTATTACACTGATGACGCCTTTGTAAGCGAAACCGGTCTGTGGGGCAGACTGTGCAGCGATAAATTGCTTATACTCTTGTTGCCTTCTTCTTTTTTCGAGTGCTGGAAGTGGTTTTGGTATTTGTTCATTTGGATTTATTCCGTGCACCGCAGCTGGATACGTGCACCGTTGTTTTGGGAACTGTATATATATATATATATATATATATATATATATATAAGATTACAGTATATAGCAATGAAATAGAGTTGGGGCAACCAGACATTTTTCCATTGGTATATGCTAGGATTTAGAATGGGCATGCTGATTGGGCTGAAAAATCAGTCATGCTCATTTTGGACTATCAATGTCCAGTCATTGTATAATTTACATGACCTCCCCCTATGTTCTTTCATTACATTGCCTTGGGGTGTGACTGTACTGCATGTGACACGTGTTTAAATGGGGGTTTTCACCTTATATCTCCACTGACTGTGGGAATTTGTACCAGCTACGGTACCCCGGTTAACAAATATTAATTACCACATCATTAAATAAAATAAAAAAAATTATAAAACTACTTTCCCATATAAAAGCTAAATGTCCTATCTTGGTATTCAAGCCATACACCTACTACCATACAAGCTGTGACTCTAACCACTAAGCTAATAGAGTTATTCAAATTTCAGCTATACATTTCTATATAGCTTCTTCTATAACTGACATTTTGGACAGTTCCATTAGCTAATGAAGCTGTCCAAAATTTCAGCTATAGAAGAAGCTATATACAAATGTATAGCTGAATTTAATACAGCTCCATTACCTCTGGGGTTAGAGTCACAGCCTGCCATGTAGTAGGTGCATGGTTTGTATACCACAACTGGATATTTAGCTTGCATATGGAAAAGCAGTTTTTTTCTTTTTTCTTTTATTTTATGTATTTTATTTAATTATGTAGTATGGCACTTTCACAATGCAGGGAATGTGTCACAGTAACTGTCACACACCCCCTGCATTGATTTCAGTAGCATTAGTTATTTCAATATCCGTGGACACTGTTTTGTTTTGTAAAGTGCTGTACGGCACTTTGTTAGTGCAGGGGGTGTATGACAGTACCTGTCACTTACACCCTGCATTGATTTCACTTTTTAATCTTATTTCAGTGTCCGCGGACACTGTTTTATTTTGTAAAGTGTTGTACGACACTTTGTCAATGCAGGGGGCATGTTACAGTTCTGCAGGTACTGTAACACAGCCCCTAGCACTCATTCAGTGTCCATGTCTGCAGATCTGTCTAAGTAGCACACCTTCATTAATATGTAAGGTGTGCTGTAGAGAGGGGGATGTGGACATGGACACCATTCACTTCATGTAGGACTAACACTATTCCTACATGGAGTTTACTGAATCCTGGGGAATGTGTTAAACTATCATACTTGAAAAACCAAAATTCAATCATGGTGAAATCAAACAGTTGAACGAAACTGCAATCCAAATTGTAGCTTGCTACAGATCACCCACTATGCGCCAGGATTCCCACTCCTCTTTTCTTGATGTACTGGAAATATTAGGGTTCAACCAAACACCCTAATAATGGGCGATTTCAACTACCTCACCATTAACTGGGAAAACTACTCATGTACCAACTCCTTTGCTCAACGCTTTCTGGAATTTCATGAACTCCAATGCCCTGGATCAACTTATCCACACCCCTAGCAGGGGCAACAATATCCTGGATCTAGTCATTACCAATATGAGTGACCGGTGTTCCATACCTGAAGTCAATGCCTCATTGGTCCTCTCCGACCATAAGCTAATTACCCTAGATATCCACATCCTGCCTCCACCCCCATTAAGGAAACCATGGTAAAAAATTTCTCCAAAGCCATCTTCATGCTTCTTAAGACAGAAGTGGTGAACTTCATGACACCCATGCAGATGGACAATACAGTTACGGCTACTGAATCCTACACAATTGCACTTTATAAGCACTTACATGAGTGCATGGATCGTGCTATCCCAAACAGAACCAAGACGCTATCCTCCAAAAAAAGGAAGCCAATCTGGTGGTCCCCTGCCATAAACAAGAAACTCTTGCAAAAGAGAGTAAAATCCCGTGAGTAGAGGAGCTCCCTGGTCAGCCTCAGTAAGAAGCTGCGATCCCTGATAAAATCCTCCAAAGCTAGTTATGAAAACAAAATTGCCACTGATTCTAAAGACAACCACAAAGCATTCTATAGCTATTTCAAGAATCTCAATGGCAACACTCAGATCTGCTTTGAGTTACAGCACAATGGCACTAAATATACAGACCCAACTGATATTGCCAACATCCTGGCAGATAGGTTCAGTGCTAACTTTACCCCCTTCTCACCCCCTAAAGAGCCCATCTCTATACCGGAAGAATGCAAAGTTCCTGTAAGCACGGCTGCACAGGTAAAAACCACACTCTCCAAAGCCAAGAACACAGCATCCATGGGACCAGACAACATCCCAGGCTGCGTTCTACATGAACTACAGAACTAACTGGCACCC
The DNA here is from genome assembly GCF_019279795.1 of Protopterus annectens. Classification (NCBI taxonomy): domain Eukaryota; kingdom Metazoa; phylum Chordata; order Ceratodontiformes; family Protopteridae; genus Protopterus; species Protopterus annectens. Next base: position 1,901,013,181 of record NC_056726.1, on the reverse strand, counting down.
CACCTAAGTACCATGTTCAATCATAGCCTCACCTCAGGCTTTGTGCCTGCTGAATGGAGCACAGCAATGGTTATCCCACTCCACAGGGGGGGAGCCACCACGGACCCCGGGAACTACCACCCCATTAGCCTGACGAGCCTGGTCTGCAAGGCCATAGAACATATCATCATGGAACATATAAACAAAGATATTGGTAATCTCCAAACTCTGGATCCCACTCAGTTTGGGTTTGTAAAAGGCAGATCATGTCTCCTAAACTTGATAAACTTCTTTAAAGCAGTCACCAAAGCCGTAGACAAGGGTAAGGTGGTTCACACAGCCTATCTAGATCTTGCCAAGGCTTTTGACACCACCCCCCCACTCTGGAATTATAGATAAACTCACTAAACTAGGTATAAATCCCTATGTCACAAGATGGGTTGCCAACTGGCTCACTGACAGAACCCACACTGTGAAAGTAGCAGACTCTAAATCTGACTTCAGACCAGTGACAAGTGGAGTACCACAGGGTTCAGTCCTGGGTCCTCTCCTGTTTGGTATCTACTTCTCTGAAGTACAGGCTAACACAGAAGGTCTTTGGCTAATGAAGGTCGCAAATGACTGCAAACTAGGAGCCATAATCGAAACTCCTAACGATGTGGACATCCTACAAAAGGGCCTCACTGAGACAGATGCCTGGTGTCAAAGCCATGGCCTCAAGCTCAATGCCAAAAAGTGCATTGTCGTCCCCTTTGGTAAAAACTCTGTACCCATGAACTACAACATAGGCAGTAGTATACTTAACACTGAAAGTGTGATAAGAGACCTTGGGACACAGCTGGACAATAGTCTCTCCTTTGATAATCACATCACCACAGTAGTCAGGAAATCCTTCTACGTGGCACACCTCATCACAAAGGGTTTCTCATCCAGAAAAAAAGAGGTCATTGTTCCCCTCTACTCATCACTCATTAGACCCATTATAGAGTACAATGCCCCTTTTGGTATGTACCTCTCAAGACGTCTACAACAACTGGAAAGACCGCAGAAATACCTCACAAAGAAGATTACCAGCCTCAAACAGATGCCCTATGCAGACCGTCTCAAAAACCTCCAGCTTTACTCCATCGCATATTGCCTACTCAGAGGTGATCTCTGCCTAACATACAAAGCTATGTCAAACCCAGAGCTGTTGGACATGCTCCACTTAAAGAATTCCCAATCCCTCCGAGCTACATGCTCTAGGGACCTAAACCTTGTCACCACATTAAACAGAACATGCCGGAGGGATAGATTCCTGTCCCAGAGACTTCCCATACTCTATAACAATCTACCTATCAATATCAAACAAAGTTCCTCATTAGCACTCTTCCAGAAAAATCTTGATGACTGGATGGGAAATAGGAAATTCACCCCGGGGATCACCTCTGTGGCTCTGCTCGACAGTGGCACAGGAAAATTATTTTCTTGGGTGGCAAAAGCCAGGGTACCTTTTTGGCTGGGCTTGTATAGGCCCTAGAGCCGATAGCCTAATACTTACTTATGAACCTATGAACTTATGTTGTGGTTATGAATTGAGCTAAGCACAGAGAGACTTTTTCATTAAAGAATTAAATATCACCATAGGAAATGCCCAGTCATAATGTTTGCTTGTTTGTTTGTTTGGGTTATCTCTAGGACTGGTGTCGGCATTTTGGGGACCTCCAGCAAGTGACAGGTTTGGGACCCTTGGACAATTCAGTCTAAGTATCATTCTTCCACTGCCACCCCTCCTAAGTGATCATTTTGTTCATGCTGTAAAGATTTAGGAGTATCAAACACAGATTGAACTTTGGCTACAATGTTCTTACATTACAACAGTCCTGTGCATCACATGATGTTTGCCCATCCCACATAGAGATATTCATAGTGACTGGCATTTAGTTGTAATGCTGTTACCTTACAACAACCCTATGTACATGGATGGCCTGATGAGAAATGTTGCCCTGGGTGAAGAGCTCCATTAAGTCCCTCATTGCCTACTATTTCACCCCTCTACAGACATCCTTCAGTGCTCCTGCTGATTCCTTCACCCTGGGCTCCCTGTATCATGCAGATCACTTTTATCTTCCTTTTCTCACAGTTTGCCTCACTCTGCAGATTTTTCTAGAAATCATGGCTCTCTGGATACTCTGAGGTATATTTTAGAGTTTTTTTTTAAACAACCTTTTCATTCAGTCATGGCCTGACAAAAAGTATGATTAAAGAAAGAAATTCAGTGTTATTTTTCAACTTTCCTTTCCTTATATCCCCTCAGCAGATCTTAACTGACCAAGACAAGACAGTAATAACTGTGTACAAATGAACTGGATTAAGCCAGGGATCTCTGGACCACCAGGCCCCTAGACCCTATAGGGTTATAGATGTCGTGAGGTGCATTTTAGAGGATTGTCCCAAACTTTTGATCCAGTGGTGGCCTGAACAAAAATCATGAGTAAGAAAAGCAATTCAATTTTTTTTCTTTCAAGGAAGACATAAGTTGTGTCCAAGGCTTAATGTTCAAAATGGACAAAACTGAAGCTGACAATAAACTATTATGGCAAATGTTGGAGAAGATATACAGATGCTATCTGGAAATACTGCCTGCCTCCCCCCTCAGAAAGAAACAGACATACATGATCTGTGCAGCCATCTAATGTTAGTCAGGGATGAAAGTAAAAGCACAAATACCTACATTCATGTATTTCAGGTAACTCCTGTCATGCATATACACAGCCTGTGTCCTGACTCCTACCCAAAAAGGCAACTACCTATATTAGTGCCTGACCGCCCCCCCCCCCCCCAACACTAACATAATGGCAATGCTGATTATGGTTGTGAAAGAAATTATAGCCAGCTTATTTCTCTTATATTGCAACCCACCCAGACCCCAACCCCCACACATAAACATGCACATGCATGCATAAGCATAAGCCATAATAATACTAGTCTTACACTGATCAACAAATACTATTACTCTGTGTGACACAAGTGCTGCCACAGCAAATTAGCGACTGTTGTTTAGCAGCTATCAAGTGACAACAGGGCTCAGTCACTTTTATTATCCTCTTTCAGGAGTAATGCATACCTGTCACTGTCCCTAATTTCACAGACTGTCACTAATATTGCCTCATACGTTCACTCTGTCCTTTCTAAAATTGTTGATTTGGTGGTAGGTTATTCTGGATTACAGAAAGTCAGCAATGCAAGACATTAAGAGTTTCATACTTTTTATGTTCAGAAAATGGATGTTGATGCAAAACATGTTATTCTACTAACTTTTTAAAGTGAATGAGAGTAGTATTGAACAAGGTTTTTTGATTGTCAGCCTCACTCCAACATTAGTTTTGGCTTTGCCAAAAAATCTTGAGCAGGGAAGTTGCCAATTATAGTATCTGGTGTCCTGCCATTATTTTTAAAATTCTCTAAAAGAGAAAACAATTCCTAAGGAGGCTAAGCATCTACTCTTTCTAAAATCCCAGGTAAGCACCGATCCTGTTTGGGTAATGTGCATAATCAGAGAATGAAGAATCATTCATTTTTATTTCCTTCTCCTAAATTTCCCTGAACCTGTGGCAGATTTTGCCGGACCTCCACACATTCAAGGAGGATGCTGGGCCCTCTACAGCTGTGGTTCTTGTATGTGCCTAAAGCCAGCTATTATGTTCATTTTAGTAAAGAGAATGCTCACCTGCAGGATTTAACTAAATGAAAGGCACTATATCAGTGGTAAAACATTTAATGAAATTATGAAGCATGCTACTTGACAAATTGTCACTGCAACCAGAGATATCTTTGAATTTTAAAGAAGTGGTGCTACCCTTAGACTTCTTTATCCTAAGCATTATTATTACCCACAAGGTTCAGTATGTACACAAGGTTGCTGTACTAGCATTTGTTAATTTGACAAACATTTAACAAAATATCAAAAGACGATAACTTGCTGTGGTTGGTACCCCAGCATTAGAGGCCTGCAGCAACTGCAGGGTTCATTGGTGCCTAAAACCGGCTATGGTTATCTCAGTAAGACCTTAAAATGTCTAGACTGAGGAAATGCCCCTTGTGGAATGTATGTAGAAAGTTGTACTTTAATGGCCTGTGAAGAATTAAGTGATTCTGGAAAAAGAATGCAAATTATTTTTACTTGATCTGGGTGTGGCACATATACTGCAGGGCATTTTTGTGTTGAAGATAGATCAATGGGTACAGGAAATATCTACAATTGTAAATCAAAGACTGAATATCAGGGACATTTTTTGTAAAGTAAAACACTGCTGAAGAAGTTTTCCTCAACTCAGTTAGATGCTAGATGCCTTATAAAGTCTGATGTTTCTGGTAACAGATTAAGAGCACCAATTGCATTAGCTATGGAGATCTACAAGAAAGAGAAAATGTATGCACTCCTAAGGCATTTATTTGCATTAAGTAGACTCATACATTCTGGCTTTATACTCTCACATGTACAGGATATAAAAGTAGCAGCACTCAAAGCAGTATATGTTTGTTCAAGGGCTAATTAAGCACTGTTTTATGAAGGGAGCAAACTAAATGGAAATGAATGACATCAGCGGTAGTACAGCATTATCCAGTGGTGCACCACACATTTCTGTTATTGCTGTAAAGTCAAACTTATGCATGGGATACGGTCAGTAATAATGAAAAAATACAAGTTTATGGAAGACATTTTCAGATAAAAAAAATGCAAGTGAATGCACTTAATGAGTTGCTCATGGGAAGAGTAGATGTTTAACTAGCATTTTTGGGAGGATAAAACTATGATGTACACTGTAATTCATTAGTTGTATACGAGTTATAGACTTACCCCAACATTATAGCAATTGTTTTTTCCCTGTTCGATTCATTGACATTGCTTATTAGATTATAGCAAATACTTTCTTCCTAGTTTAATTCAATGATATTGTCTAGTCATATGATGCTTTGAAACATGGGGAGGGGGTCCAGCCCACATTGGACTAGTCAGGTGCTTTTGCTTAATCTACTCAATCACTGCTACAAGCACTGACTTGCACTTTGCACCTTGTTCTTAATAGTTGCATGTATGTCATTTGTCTTGTTCTTAATAGCTGTATGGATGTCGTTTATGTAATTCATACTTGGAGAGTTACTGAAACCGGAGTCAAATTCCTTGTATGCATGCATACTTGGTCAATAAATGTGATTCTGATTCTGCTTCCGATCATGCAACATAGTTTAACATGCAGTTTTCTAACAGTTTACTAGATGGATGCCATTAATGGCCCTGCCTAATAACAGAGTGGAATTGGGGGTGGGTGGGGTACATTACAGTGTTCTAGTCACATAATAACACTGACCTTGCATTATGACAGAACACAGTATAATAGAAGTCTGCCTACAAAGCACTAGTTATGTTGTATCATATAGATGAGGGTGTTCAGTGGCTCAGAACAGTGAAATAATGTACTGTACATTAGTCATATGACATAACTCACCTTGTCTAATTTATTTATGTATTTATTTTTCTTCTCTGTTGACTGAGTTAGTTCTATTAGGTTAATTGCATAAAATATAGTTAATACTCAAATACCACATCCACTATGCACAAGTGAAAGTAATTTTATCTAATGACACACAAAAATGTAAAGGGAAGGGTTTTCCTATAGTCAGCTCATCATGTGATACTGATGATATTTTCTTAATGACACAACGTGACAAACAAGGTGTAATTCTTACAGTATGCTATTTGTGCGGCCTCATTAACATTGTCCAATTTTGGCACAAAAGCATAAGCAGAGCTCACATATTGTGTGTTAGTCAATACACAATAATAAGGTCTAATACTCTAGCACTCTGTAATGGGGGGCATGCTTTTAGTACAATAGACACATTTTCCTCACCAAACCCAATTAATAAAAAACAATAGTATGTGGGCTAACATATAGATAACATGTCGCTCATTATCACTGTGACTTCAATTATTCTGTCTTAATGATATCACACAATGAAATGACGTCAACTGCCTATGGTGTTAGACCTACATGAATGTCATTGATAAAATCTAACAGTAGGAGAGAACAGTACTTAAAGTGCAGTTCATTAGGCGTGTTAAATCACTGACCTTGTCCAATGATGCAATGCAGTGGATTGAGGAGACATTTCCCACAGTTCACTAGTCATATAACATAATTGGCTCAGTGTAACGGTGCAACACAGCTAAATGCAGGACATTACAACCATGTTCCTACATGAATGTGATATCATGAGATCAATGCTAGTAGCATGTTTCCATGTTATATTCTACAAATTTTATTTCCTTCAGCTAAAATATTGAACACTTCATCTCTGTGACTGGTGTCAAGTACTGTTCCCATGATTGCCCTGTTTTCCAATTAAAATAATATAAAATGTTACCAACTACACCACAATTCTAGTAAGAAACATTATTTTTGATATCTGTGTGTCATGGACACAATGATTATGTGTTGAATGAGATCTGCTTTGTGGTTTCACAGATATCATTCAATACAAGTGATTGGTACAGATGTATAACTATTTTCAGATGTTGATGATGTCCATTTGCTTGGCAGTTCACCTGGCTAAAGTGCTCTTAGTGTGCTATTTCCTGCAGTCTAATGGTGCAAGGTTTGATTCCTGCAGCCGCCATTGCCTAACTGTGTGACTCTAAGAAAGTCACTTAACCAGGCACCACTCCTGTGGTCAGCCTGAAAAAGGTCTGCAGAGATCACTGCTCCAAACACTTTCTCTATGGATTGTAAAATGTTTATATTTGTGGTCATTTTTTGTTGAGTGTTTGGTCTTTTTCACATGATGTGGCAGATTCTTCAACTACAAAACAGATTCTATATCTACAATATAGATTGCTATTCCATAAATATATATATATATATATATATATATATATACATATTTATATATATATATATATATATATGTGTGTGTGTGTGTGTGTGTGTGTATATATACACACACACACACACACACACACACACACACACACACACACATATATATATATATATATATATATATATATACATACATACATACTTGTGTGTGTGTGTGTGTGTATATATATATATATATATATATATATATATATATATATATATATATATATATATATATATATATGGGTTCACTATAGAATCTCGAAATACTGAAATCCCGAATTTCAGTATTTTGAAATTCTATAACCAAAAGCTTTAAATCGCGAAACCCCAGAAACGCGAAATTCAAAATCCTGAAGTTGAGAGATTTTGAAATAGCGCTTCTGGTGTTGCGGTGTTTGAATGGATAGGTGTAAGTTCAGGTAAGTATGTATGTGTAAGTTTGCTTGTTAGGGGCTTTAGTGTATGTTAGTATGTGTTGTGGCTGTGATGTATGTGTGCAAGGGGCTATGAAACGCGTAGGTGTGAGTTACCTTTGTGTGTGTGATTGTGCGATCTCAGAGTTAGTATATATAAGTAGGGGGTGAGGGGTGCAGCCCCCACATGGGTGTGCATGGGGGGTTGCCCCCCGCTTGACTGTAGTGTAGCATTGTGTGTTTGATTGTGGGGGGACATTGTGTGTATGTGTATATGTGTGGAGTATTTATAGTGTAGGTTCGCAATTTTAAATTTCGTGGTTCTGGGGTTTTGGGATTTAAAGCTTTCGGCTATAGAATTTCGAATTACTGAAATTCGGGATTTCAGTATTTCGAAATTCTATAGTGAACCCATATTTATGTCATACAGAGGTATACACACACACACACACACACACACACACACACACACACACACACACACACACACACACACACACAGACACAGACCCACACATATACATATATATATAGAGAGAGAGATGAGTGTATTCCTTAAAAATGAGCATTAGAAATAATAAACATAAAATAAGCAACAGAAAATACTGATTACACAAATGGGCAAAAAAAGCAATCATTCTGCAGGTTGTTTTCAATTAAGGATTTCCCAATATTATTCTAGCATGTCCAAAGGTCAGTTGTCAATCTCCTCTCCGGTCCAGCTGGTGAATCTGGGAATCTTGAGGCAATGTTATAACTGCCTCATGTACACAGACAACCCTCTCCTCCTCCCACATAACACAAATACTTGCGAGAGATGCAGCTATTTAGCCAAACTGGAGGCTGAGCTCTCTCAACTCAGGACTGGCAAGACCAGACAGGAGGAGAAGGCAACTACACACACCACAAAACCAGCCTCACATAATGCTACCACTCCACTGAATCAAACACATAAACACACAAAGACATACTTGGAGGCTCTGAGTAAAAATGTACCTAAACAGCAGAGGCCTCCAAAGCAGACACCCAAACAACTGCTACCTCAAGACACCCCACAAGCAACACATAAACCACAAAAGCAGTGTGCAAAGCAGTCACAGCCCTTAAGGCCAAATAAAACACCAAACATACTTGTCATAGGTGACTCCATAGTCAGACACACTGACGTCCCACTCACCAGGCTGAACAAGGAGAGGGTCACAGTAAGCTGCCTATCGGGCGCTAGAATCTGCCACATAACACAAGCACTCCGGTCACTCCACGGCAAGTACAAATATGACACAGTCATTGTCCATGCTGGTGTGAACGACCTGAGACGTACCTCCCTGGACTACATGAAAAGAGACATAGAGGAGCTCTCTGATTATGTAGCCCAGGCAGGTATGACCCTAACCCTGAGCAGTATCCTTCCTTCACCAAGAATGATGCCACAATATAGAGACAAGATGATCAGCTTTAACAATTGGCTTAATGTCTGGTGTCATTCAAAGGGGATCCAGTGTCTGTCTGCCTGGGATGACATGCTTGACAAGCCACGCTGCTTCGCAAGGGACGGCTTGCACCTGTCACCCTGGGATTCCGGATATTGGCTAAGGCTCTTGCCACCCCATAGTGCCTTTTTAGGCAAGGCTCAAATTCTAAACCTACCACCCTAGAAAACAAAAATGGGAAGAAACTAAGGGTAATGCTGCTCAATGCCAGAAGTCTAAATCTCAAAATGCACGCACTCGAGGCCCTTCTCAGTATGGAGAACATCGATGTCTGTGCTGTAACTGAAACCTGGTTCAAGGCTCCTGAGAGCACCCCGGCACTATTAGGTTTTACCTCATATCATGCGTTCTGGCCCCAAAACCCGGACCACACCACAAAAGGAGGGGTGTATCCATATTCATAAAGGATACCCACACCTCCAGGTTGGTGGCAACGCATAAGCTTTGGAAACCATCCAGGTGCAACTAACCATAGGCAAAACTGCTCTACAAATTGTAGCATGCTACAGGCCACCCTCTCAAACTCAGGAACCCCACACAGCCTTCCTGAAGACACTGGAGGGTATAAATGTATCTCCAAACACCATCATATTGGGTGACTTCAACTACCGAATATAGACTGGGAACATTACTCAAGCCCTAACTTTCTAGCCCAACGGTTCCTGGAGTTCATTAATTCAAATGCCATGGAACAGCTAGTCACTGTTCCCACGAGAGGAGAAAATATACTAGATCTCATTGTCACAAACATGGGGACAAAATGCTCCACACCGGAAGTATATCCCTCATTGGTGAGATCTGATCATAAACTAATCTCACTGGAAATCCACATCCCGCCCCCACCCCAAACAAAAAAGACCATAGTGAAGAACTTCTCTAAAGCAAACTTCACACTACTCAGGACTGGTGTGGTATCCTTCAAGGCCCCTGAGCCAGAGGAAACCACAACCCAAGCTGCGGAAGCCCTTACAAATGCCTTCTATGAACACCTCCAGGACTGCATGGATCAGGCAATCCCAAATAAAACCAAGACTCTTTCCACAAAGGGCAAATGTCCAGTCTGGTGGACCCCAGCCATTAACAAACTTTACAATAAGAGGAGAAAGCTATTACATGATAGAACAAAATCCATAAAAGGGAAGTCACCCTGATCATTATTAGTAAAAAATACGAGCACTCATAAAATCAACTAAGGCCAATTTTGAGAGAAAAATTGCCATGGATTCAAAGGACAATCATAAGGCCTTTTTCAGCTATGTTAGGAACCTGGGTGGAAACTCCCAGATATGCTCAGAATTAGTCCAAAATGATACAAAAATCACTGAATCCACAGACATTGCCAACATACTGGCAGACAGGTTCAGTGCAAACTTCACCCCCCTCCCCCCCCCCCAAGGAGAGATAACTATCCCAGCCGAGTGTAGCCTCCCGGACATCTCAAATGCGCAGGTGAAAGCTGCTCTCTCTAAAGCTAAAAACACAGCATCAATGGGACTGGATGGTGTCCCCGGCTGTGTGCTACATGAGCTAAATGAGGAATTAAACCCGCACATAAGGCAGCTGTTTAATCTCAGCCTTACCACAGGATACGTGCCCAAGGAGTGGCGTACGGCAACTGTGGTCCCACTCCACAAAGGTGGCGCCTCTACGGACCCTGGTAATTACCGCCCCATAAGCTTAACAAGTCTAGTCTGCAAAGCTATGGAGAGGATCATAATGGAGCTCATAAACAAAGATATAGGGGACTTGCAGACATTGGACCCGACCCAGTTTGGCTTTGTCAAGGGAAGATCATGACTTTTGAACTTGGTCGACTTCTTCGAAACAGTCACCAAGGCCATTGATGAGGGAAAGGTAGTCCATACAGCCTACCTTGACCTTGCAAAGGCTTTCGACACAATACCCCACTCGGGTATTGTAGAAAAACTTACCAGCTTAAATGTAAACCCATATGTCACAAGATGGGTTGCAAACTGGCTTAAGGACAGAACCCACAGGGTTAGAGTTGCTGGCGCTGTGTCAGACTCCAAGCCGATCACAAGTGGTGTCCCACAGGGCTCGGTCCTTGGCCCCCTATTGTTTGGCATCTACTTCTCAGAAGTACAGGCCAACATGGGAGGACTTTGGCTGACAAAGTTTGCAGACGACTGCAAACTGGGCACCATAGTGGAAAGTGCATCGGACACGGATATCCTTCAGAAGGGACTCACGGAAACAGATAGCTGGTGCCAGAGCCATGGCCTGAAGTTAAACACCAAAAAATGTATAGTCATACCCTTCGGAAAAAACAAGGTAACCCCAAGCTACCATATAGGTGGCAATCCACTAAGCACAGAAGAGGTTATCAGGGACCTGGGGACCCAGGTTGACAGTGGCCTTTCTTTTGACACTCACATTGCTAAAGTGGTTAGAAAGACCTTCTACATTGCCCACCTGATCATGAAGGGATTCACATTCAAATCTAGTGAGGTCATTGTTCCCCTGTACTCTTCACTTATCAGACCAATGATCGAGTACAATGCCCCATTCGGGATGTATCTCACCCGACATCTGCAGCAATTGGAGAGACCCCAAAAGTTCCTCACCAAAAGGATAAAGGGACTCCAAAATCTGTCATATGCTGCCAGATTGAAGAAACTCCAGCTCTATTCAGTCGCATACCGTCTGCTCAGAGGTGACATGTGCCTGACATACAAGGCCATGTCCAACCCGGAATTAATGGACATGCTCCACCTCAAAAAATCCAAATCCACCAAAACTACTAGAGCAAGCAACTTAAACCTTAGCACGGATATAAATAGGACGTGCTGGAGGGATAGATTTATCACCCAGAGACTCCCTATGCTGTGGAATAAAATCCCGGTCCATGTGAGGCAGAGCACCTCGCTGACTCTGTTCAAGAGAAATCTAGACCTGTGGATGGGAGATCGTAGGTTTACCCCGGGAATCATCTCTGTGTCACTGCTGGACAGAGGCACAACAAACTAATGGGCACAGTATTTTTTCATTTAAGGGGTGGCGTAAGCCACAAAAATTTGGGCTAGGCTTATAAATGCCTTAGGGCAGATAGCCTAGTATAAACCTATGAACCTATGAACCTATGTAAGGCTCACCTGTACCCCCAACAGCCCTTGCTAATAAAATAAATAAACTCCAAGATCACACTGTTTTGGGAAAGATTACATTTTCTTTCACCACTTTTACCAGTCTAAGACTTAAAGGGGCACTAGCTCGTTTCTAAATCAGCATTTCTGCCTCGGACCGAAGCCGAGATCCTGTCACTCACTTAGGTAATCACCTCCCTTTTTATGACATCACTCATGACATTCTAACAATCCCACCCCCGACATTGAGTTTCTGTAAAATTGCTTGCAGACCTGTATTCCAGCCCTGTTTTACTTCCCCATGGAATAAGATACTCGGTGCTTGGGTTCCCTGCTTCACTTGGTGTTCCATACTTTTTACTTTTTCTGCTTTAAGCAATATCTTCAAATGATTTTCTAAAACATATAATTTGCTAGTAAATTCTATATTTTTGGATGTGTTTTTGATGCAACACAATTGCACTCAATCCCTAACTGCCTGCACACATCATGTTTCTCAACGGTCCACATTTTCGCAGAATGTTCTGATGTTTTGGACCATACTATTTTTGCATTCCTCCTAACATTTATTTTTCTGACAAATTACTGGGATGATCCAAGTACTGAGGGCATTACATAATGACACACATTTCAGACTTCAAATACTTTGAGTAACGTACGCTAGGTAGCGCACTAGTTATATGAATGGCACCCATTTTATGTGAAACAGACCAAATTATGAAGCGAAAATCTGCACATTATACCAAAATCAGGACAGCTGAGACATTTGTGGTACGCCAGCGATCCCAAACCAGTGGGCCTCGGACCTGTTCAGAAAAGTGTTTGCGTGAGTGTGTTTATTTTTCTGTGTGTGTGTGTGTGTGTGTGTGTGTGTGTGTGTGTGTGTGAATGCGTACATGAAAGCAGAATGTGTGTGTGTTTGTGTGTGTGAATGCGTGCATGAAAGCAGAATGTGTGTGTGTATGCAGAAGAGACTGTGCGTGTGTGTATGAGGTATAGTGAACGGTGCATGAAAGAATGAACGGTGCGTGCATGAAAGCAGAATGTATGTGTGTGAATGCAGAAGAGACTGTGCGTGTGTGTATGAGGTATAGTGAACCATGCATGAGAGAATGAACGGTGCGTACATGGAAGCAGAACGTATGTGTGTGTCTGAATGCAGAAGAGACTGTGCATGTGTGTATGAGGTAGAGTGAATGGTGCATGAGAGAATGAACAGTGCGTGCATGAAACCAGAATGTGTGTGTCTGAATGTAGAAGAGACTGTGCTTGTGTGTATGAGGGAGAGTGAACAGTGCATGAGAGAATGAACGGTGTTTGCACGAAAGCAAAATGTATGTTTGTGTGTGTGTGTGAATGCATAAGAGACTGTGCATGTGCGTTTGATAAACAGTAGAGTGAACGGTGCATAAGAGACTGTGTGTGTGGTTTAAATGAGATTGATTTATCATAGCTAATATCAACCTCTGTATTGTCAACCAGCTTTGGTCGACAATGCAGATGGTCAACAGTTGTGCAATAAAGGATAGTCCTCAGGGAAGGGATATATTTCCTTATCCTGGGGGATTGCACAATTTTGGAGTTAGTATATATAATTAGCAGAGGGTGTGGTGGCTACAAGGTGATTGTCTCCCTGCAAGAAATACTTTTTTTTTTAACTTAGCATGCTCTGAGGAGTAACCTCAGTGCATGCATAGATGGGTGTTGGCATTCTCATTGTGTTGCCACTGGTTCCATGTGTTTTTGTGTGTGTGTGTGTGTGTGTGTGTGTGTGTGTGTGTGTGTGTATATATATATATATATATATATATATATGTGTGTGTGCTTGTGCATGTATAAGTTTTGATTATTTTTTCCTAGCCCTTCCAAGCCCACTGAGCATCAGATCTTCACTGTGTTCATCCACCAGCATGACCATTGTCTGTGGCAGCCATAAATAGTGGGTTAAAAATGTAAGCCCTATCAATTCCTTACAAGCCCAGTCGATCCCCTAAAGAGTAAGGTTAAAGGACATTCACTCACTTTTACAGAGGATGCACCGACAAGCAACTCTACCCTTTTCTAATTACAAATAGATACCTCTTATCAGATGTCCAGTCTCCAACAGGGATCTTTGGCAAGACATGAATCCCAGAGCCATGTGTCTATCACCTTTCCCCAGGGACAGATGAGGGACAAAGCCCGTCAGTCTTCTCTCCTGATGTCTCATCCTGTCTCTGGGTTATTAACTGAACTTGGGTCATCTGCTCTGTAGTCAAGACTCCATACAGCTGCTCCCCAGTGCAGGCTGTCCTTAACTTAATATACAAACTCTGAGCCCAAAAGACTTTACCGGTGGTTACATTCCATTAAGGGAAAGAGTCAGTAAATCTACATACTGGTGCAGCAGTTTAGGAAACCTGAGGGCTGTGCAACCTGTCAGCCAAATGTTGTGATTTCCATTCAAGGAAATCTATAAACAAGTTCACACCACGTTTCATTACCAAAAAAAAAAAAAAAAAAAAGAATCGCAGAATGTATGTTGGATGACTTCCTAATGAAGTAGTACAGTCAAAAACACTGATAAAACGTAACATGCATGAGAACAGACTGAAACATGGGGGAAAGCTGCAGGTTAGATAAAAAGTGCAGCTTATACAAATATAAAGAAGCTGCAGACCAGGTGGACCAAACAGCCACTATCTGCTATCTAACATATGCATCTGTTTGGAAGTAGTCAGATAGCCCCTTGAGCAAGGTGTGTTTAATTACCAAAACCATCCTAATCTTCTTATGATAAAGGGACAAATAGCTGATCAGTTGGTCAGCTCATCACTGCCAAGTGAAAACTTATGATGGAAAAGTACACTTAAATAGCATTTAAATTACACTCTTGCAGTCTAAGCAGACCTGAACTGACTCACAAATAGATGAAAGTAGATGCAATGCTGTTTCTCTATCATTTGTTAAGGACCAGATATTCTCCCCCACCAAACATATGGTGTTACAAAACAAAATAATGATTTCATAGTTAACTCTGGTTCAAAGGAATACAACATAAACTTCTCTAGCATGAGGTTTAGTTCCCAGAGAGAGAAGCAATAGGTTTATCTGGAGAATATGCAATAGAAGCATTTCATGAAATAGAATACCAAGTGATTTAAGAAGGATGCTCCTCTCCAGGAAGGTATGTCTAAATGGAGATATGCATTCACCATCAGTGCCACTAATGGGAACAGTAATGAATGCAAACATGCCCTTTAATTGGGACTTACTGAAAGGGGAGATTCCCTTTCCCTGCATTGCAGTGACCTCAAGGCTGAATATAATAAATAATGGCTGCAAGGAGCTCAGTTCCTTGAATGAATCTTGTGTTTGACTGCCTCCATGACCTAACATGAATATGAATTCTGCTTTGAAATAATTTGTAAGAGTTCACATGGGCTTTGATTTGATGCCATTCATAACCATATCTGAGAATAAGTTAAATAGTGCGTGTGCAGTACTTTGCAGACCAAAACACAAGATGAGAATGAATACAGATACAGAAATACTTAAAGCAGCTGAAAAGTAGTCAATGGCCTAGTCAGGATGTAATACTTTCTTCTCCAGCAACCAAATCTCTTTCAGTCTAACCAATATACACCCTTGTGAAATGATTTTTTAACTACTAGGAAGCGTGCCATGAACCTTTCTCAAAACTACTCATGGTGGTCTGCTAGATATGAACTAGTCAGGCATTGAGGATAAAGGATCCAAGACAGCCTTCTTATCCTGGAAGTCAGAGGTACACTCTCTGAAGACTCAGAAGATAACCTGAACAGTAACAGAAACTGCAAATGGCAGACTGCAAGAAGACCATGAGAACTGACTGGGTCTTGTTACACTGCACTGTGTAAATCATGCAGACTCACAGGAAATGGTCAGAAGGCAATATCTGGAAGCACTTAAACTCCTCCAGTGAAACACATCCAATGAAAGCCAAAGGTGGTAAACCTGCTATGTATAGCCACAAAACTGCTTCATACCATAAACCATAAAGGTTGTGGAAAATAAATCCAATAAGTTGGTAAAAATATAGCTTTAATAACAAGATTTCACCTTCTCATGAAAGCATTATCAGAGATAAACTGCCTTAGATAAATACAAACATTTGTACATACAAACCATTACAATCAGGTCTATATTATAACAGCGAATGCTAAAAATCGAAATAGCAAAATGCTGAACACACGGAACAGCGTTTTTTTTTCTCCCAGGGGAAAAAAAATCGCTGCTCTGTAAGAAAAAAAAAAACACAAAATAAAGGGGTGGGGCTTTTGATGTGGGGGGCTGTGCCCCACACACCCATCCTACTTAACTATACCAACTCCAAAATCGCACCACAGTGGAGGAAATGGCAAAGTCCCGAAAAACGGCCCAGTGATTTTTTTTTCCCTAGGAAAAAAATCACTGTTCTGTGTTTTTGGGATTTCATGGTTTCAATTTAAAACGTCGATAAAACAGTGTTCACTATTTTAAGCATTCGCTGATATAATAAGGAACCTTACAATCAATTATATTAAGACAAATCAGGAATAAAATTAAACAATATAACTTTGAAATAGTCTGTGTCTGTGCTTTTAAAAGTACACCACTAGATCCTAGTATATAATTCTCCCTCTCCAAAATACATAATTACCATAAATAATGGCAGTAAGGGGAAAAAAACTGTATGCATGTGTATTATAAATTAAGCTATAAATAATTCTGAACTTAAAATCTAAAAACATTTGCTAAAACATCATTTCCACTCTGTGTTTTATACACAGTTCAGTGACAATTTTTCATTTAACCCAGGTTTTTTGTAGAATTTAATATGACTTGCACTGCAATGGTCAAACAATTTAACCAGCAACTTACCAAGTAAGTCCACTTACTGCATGTCTTTGGAATGTAGGAGGAAACTATAGTACCAGAGGAAACCCACTTGAACATGAGGAGGACATGCAGACTCTACACAGAAGGCATCCCAGCCAAGAACTGAACCAGGGATCCTCTTGCTGTGTGGCAACAACTCTAATCTCTGTGCCACTCAATCATTATCATATCAGCCGTGACCTCAACTAATCCTGCTGCTTTCCCTGACTTTATTTTCCTTAGAGCTATTCCTGCTTCTTCCATGGTGGGCTCCTGAAGGGTGTCTGACTGTCTTCTTTATCTTTCTGTTTTTTCCTTGCAACCCGATATACTTTCTTTGTACCATCGACTGAGTCACCTTCCAGAAGAGTGCCTCTGATGTCGTGTTCTTTGCTATTGCAACTACTCCTTTTTTAGCCTTCTTGTTAGCCATCCAGTATTCCTTCCTAGTCTTGTCTGTCTTTTTCTTTCTCCCATTTATCCCTGCACTCATAGCCGGCTTTAGGCATAGGCCAACTAGGTGGCCACCTAGGGCACCAGTCCAGCAGGGAAGCCTTTCCAGTATTTATTTGGTGTAGGTAGACCAGGATGGAGGCACCTGGTGGTGTGTGGGGGATGGGGGGCGTGAAAACCTTTTGCCTAGGGCACCAGTTGACCTAAGGCCAATCCTGCCTGCACTCTTTCTATTGATGACTTCCTGGACTTGTGCATTCTTCTACCAGCTTTCCTTATCCACCTTATTTCCCTACCTGGCTCAGCTACATATATGTTTTGTAGTCCTCACGCATCGTGTTTTGAGGTTCTTCCAGTCCTTTTCAACTCCACTTATTTCTTCTTCTTCTTGAGGTGCTATAGCCCTAAGCAATTCCTAGAATTGTTGTGATTTCTCTCCAGTCATCTTCTAGGTCTTCAGCCTGGTCTCTGACCTTGGAAGCCTTCTTTGACCACTGCTTGCAACTGATAGTAGAAACCAGTGTTTTTTTTACTGTTGGCTGACTGTTTCACTGGGGATGCATTTACCGTCACTGATTGTACCCCATTGTCCTTTCCTTAGTAGAAGGAAGTCTACCCAAATTCCACCTTAGCTACTCTTGTATGCGATCTTATGACAGTATCTCTTTTTGAACCATGTGTTGGCTACTATCAAGCCATTTGCCAGACAGAAGTCGAGAGTGGCCTCTCCATCTGTATTCCTACTGCCCCACCCATGTGGACCCAGACAGTCCTCTTATCCTATTCTGTCTATCCTGATATGTACATTCAGGTCAGCCATTATCAACACCATTTCCTACTGTCCTGCTTTATAAAGCATGTCATTGTAATGAATGTGTTTCCTCTCATGTCAGCCTCTGTTTCTTAGCTTTCCCGTTGAGCAGCTGTTATTTGTGGTTCCCCTGATTTTCATTGAAATAATTTTTTCCATCTGTTCCAAGTGTGTTACAAACCTATAAATAGGGCTGTTAAAAACTGTATACATAGGTTTATCATTTTTTGCAGATGTCAGTCTGCAGTGCAAAATTCAGTTGCTTGTAATTTATTACATTAACTAAAACTCTGACTAATTATATAAAAATAGTTGCATAATTTTCAGTCTGTGGTAAGAGAAGCCTGAGTCAATGGATTTTGCATATTAATTATTCTATAATTGCTACAGTCATCCTTGGCTTTCTCTTAAGTGTTTTTGATTTTGGACATACTGAATTAAACAATGGGTGCCAGCAGAGGTGAAAATGGTCATGTCCACCTTGATGAAGTGCTAATTGCATTGGTTTCTGGCTTGGTATTGACTTTTATTTCATTGAATGAGACATTTAAATGCTGAGCTGTTCAAAATGTCTTATGCATTTCAATGTATGTATTTATCTCAATGTGTTAACCAGTGTAATCTACTCATCCATTCATTACAAAGTATTAAAGTCAAATATTGTCTAGGCACATCATGTGGACAGACAAGCCTTGGTTTGATTGTTTTGGGGGTGGGTATGCTGTTTTATGAAATGTGTGTCGCTTTCTATATAATTCTGCTTAGTTGTGGAACTCAGTCATAAGGTACGGTTGGACAAGAGGTTAGTGCAGCATTTCTTATTAAATTACAACTGTTTTATTTTTCAAGAATTTTACTATTTCTGGTTGAAGACAGTGTGATTATAAGTGACTGTCAGTATTTGCTATAGGTGACTTGAATTTTGAAGTAAGTTTTACATGTAATTGCAATATTCTGCTGGTTAAGCTGTTCTGTATAGTCTGTGAAAGCTATTTGGAGAAGCAGTCAGCATTGTAGGAGATGGCTGTTCGAAGAATTAATGGAACTTGTTTAGGATACACACTTGGACATTACAGGTAAGTGAACATTTCTATGTTTGGTAGATTCAGATTTAAACTGTGTGTTATTGATGACATATCATGTTTGGTTTCATTACTGGAGAAATTTCAGTGGGCAGCATGTGCTTGATGTACTTCTTGTTTGCATATTGCATGGTTTATATAGTGTAAAGCTTTGTATTATATGTTTAATTCTTTACAGGTTGCTAGTTTTCCTGCACTATGAGTGTGCAATAATTTCACTGTGTTTGTGTTAATGGAGGAGTGTTATCTCCATTGCTTACTGGCTATTTTTTCACTGATTGCTTGGTAGCCTGGTTTTCTGGGAGGTTTACCGTGTTCTTTTTGCTTTGCTCTGCAGGATTTTAGCCATACTAAGAAGATGCAGTCATTTTTTAAGGTGTTAGTGTGGCTTATTAGTTATGTATTTTTATACAATATTTATTGTGTTTTCCTTTGTGGATAGTGACAATACAGACTGTAATCTTCAGTGATTTACCAAAAAATCAAAACATTTTATAAGGAGAAGGGTAATAATATGAGGCAAAATCAGAGATAGTTGAGCAGTATGAAGTAATTAATGACCAGTAATATTGCTTTCATATTTTTCAGTCTGATGATTTTTCTTGTGGTGTGGTTGGCCAGTTATTTTCACAGATTTCATTATTTGTGTATAATTTTTTTTTGTTTTCAGTTGGGCAGCTGTTGCAATCACAAGTTGTATATATTATATTATATTATATTATATTATATTATATTATATTATATTATATTATATTAGTGGGTTGTAGGCAGGAGAACCATTTGTAAGGACAAGGCCAAACATATTTCTTTACTGACGTCTGACTACCGGGAACATTTAAGTGGGTAATTGTCCACTTTTATCTAAACAAAGTTAGGAAGTGAGTGAAAAGTGACAGGAAGTGTAAGGTATGATTAGGAAGTTGTTCATATTTAGGAATATCATCCTGAGTTTGGGCAAAAACCGAGACAGATTTTGGCTAAGTACATCTGATTGGTTTTGAAGGACTGGAGGGAGGGTATCGATCTGAATGATATATATAAGGAGTCCCAGGCCTTATCAACATGGTATAAATATAGATCATGACCTGCAGATTTGATAGGGCTATGGAGAGAGAGTTTTTTTTTTTTTCCCTCACTGAATCAAAGTGATGGAGCAGGAACATAGTTGTGTAGAATGGTATTTAGTAGTGGACAACCGGGGTAGGTGTGAAGAAGCCCTGTATAGGTTAGTTGATGAGTTTCGTTCTAACCAGTGAAGGCTTTCAGTGCTATACTGTACTGGGTTCTGAAAGGGGGATTTGCTGATAATTTAGCCACCTTTTTATAGCATTCCTCACATTTTGCTTTTTATGCTGACTGGATGTTACTAGGAATGGGTGTTCCATAAACTAGTGAGGGGAAGTGTTAATTAATGGAGAGTATAGTTGTGTTGGTGAGAGAGTTTTTGGATCTCTAAAGCATTGCAAGTTTTTGGTGATTTTTTTTTTTATGCATTTTTGTATGTGCCTCAGAAACGTAAGATTATAGGTTCATAGTTAAGTACTGGGTACCTGCTCCTGCAGACCATTTTATCTAGCTAATTTACCTTTTTGTGTTTGAAATAATCTATCCCATTTGGTTATAGATTGGTCTTACATGTCCCATGGTTGATAATTACATATTATCCCTAATGAGAATAACTGGGGTCATACCATAGTTAATTTGAGTGGAGCCATGCCTAGGATAAAGCATTTAGGAGCTGCATCTGTCCATCAGTACTGTATGGGACAGTGTGTATGTACACTTGTTGGTAATCTACCAGTGTAGTACCTCGCAGGATGCGCAGTAGCAAATCCCGTCCCTAACACGCCCACGCCTTACGAAGCTACATTCATATTAATTAGCTTTCATGTAGCACATGATCGGTGCATTAAGACTGGTCATTATAGTCAAAAGATAGTTCAATTATTACATTTTTTTTAAATTTGTTTTTCCTTCTACTAATAACTGATAATGACCAATTTTAATTATCCGACTCACCAGAAAATGAAATCTGGGAAGAAATTTGCTCATGGGCCGAGTTTGCAAGTTTGTTTGGAATCAGGTGTTCCATACCAATTACCAAATAACCAACCATGCTATTTACTGTACATTCAAATGCAGCACCAATATAGGTACCACAAACAAGGTGAAAGCAAAGGTAGCGATAGAAGATGGTAACCACTCAACAGGTCCACCCCAAAAAATTAAGACTACAAAATTAGGGCCATCAGCTATATTCTAGCAAAATTAGAGCTGTCAAATAGGCTGTTCACACACACAAGAAAAGGACCCAAATGCTACTAGGTTAACTATCTGTATTTATTAAAACCACTTTCTAACGATCGTTCTTCTGTTTAATCTAATAAACAGAGCGTAAAGCCATGTGTTTAGTATTAGTACCACTGAATCTAGAAACAAGACAATCTCTAAGTTTCGGTCACAAATAAGGGAAGTATCATGGACAATTTTTGGGAATTAAATTATACCTGAAGGAATGTTTTTGATCTGCAAACAGCCCGATTATAAAATGCCAGCTTGCATTTAATTCATAGTCTCCACACACAATAAAATGCATTAGAAACACACGTTTTCAACTGAGTGCCAAACAAGTCTAACTTTACATTAAAATACTCGCATCATTCAATTAAACAAACAAAGTTTAATGGACAATTGAACACAGAAGTGGCATCTTAGATTGGAAAAACTAAACGTGTGCCTGGAGCTACAAGTTGACCCTCTCACTGAGCCACATTACCTTGCAGACAGCAGTTTTAGCTTTAAGTATCACTTAAAATATATGTGCCACACGATCTACCAGTATAGTACCAGTGTAGTTTTTCTAAAAAGTACTTGGCTTAGGACAGGGGAAATTAGCATACCTTGTCACGCAGATGTGCGATGACTTGCCAATCAATGTGGACACGCCCTAACCAGCGCAGAACCACCAGCGAGGTACTACACTGGTAGATTACCCACTTGTCTATACATATATATATATATATATATATATATATATATATATATATATATATATATATATATATATATATATATATATATATATATATATATCTATAATATACACACACATGTTGTTGTGTCTTTTGGCTTTTTCCCAGTTAGGGGTCACCACAGCGGAACTCCGGTCCGCTAATGATTGGTAGTTGATTTTTACGTGCAGAGTTACCAGCCCTGACGCACAACCTTTAGCGTCTTACTGTGAGTGTATGTTATATGTAAAACAGACACACATTTATATAAACATTTGCAAAAACACATACACACATGTATGTAGGTGCTTAAAAATAGTCTTGTGATCCAGCTGGGTATCCACCAGATAACAAAGGTTTACACCTAACCTCTTGAGTTTGTCAACCAATGCTTGAGTGGGGTATTGTGTCAAATGCCTTG
Source organism: Protopterus annectens (assembly GCF_019279795.1). Lineage (NCBI taxonomy): Eukaryota > Metazoa > Chordata > Ceratodontiformes > Protopteridae > Protopterus > Protopterus annectens. Next base: position 1,900,990,631 of record NC_056726.1, on the reverse strand, counting down.
GCCAGGTCAAGGTAGGCAGTATGAAACATTTTGCCCTCATCCATTGCTTTGGTGATCTTCTCAAAGAAGTCCACCAGGTTGAGTAAGCAAGAGCTGTACTAGACGAAACCCACCTGCATTAAGTCTAGTGTCTGGAGGTTTCTTGTGTCATTATTGATCATTTCCATTATACTTTTTTCCATAAATTTGCATATGAGACTAGTGAGATTATGGGGCTATAGTTTCCAGGGTCTGTAGATGGCCCATCTTTGGACTGAGGGATGACTATTGCTGCTCAGCATTAATTAGGCATGAATCCTTGTTGGTGGCTACAGTTTAAATAGCAATCCAGAGGGCCTGATACATCATGTTTCATGCATGGGCCCATCAATGCATTGTTCTTGTCCTTACAGCGGACACTGAAGACCTGTTCCTAGTGATAGCAGGACAGTTTTATATTTGATATTTTTTATTATATATATTATATTTATATATAATATTATATATATATATATATATATATATATATATATATATATATATATATATACTAAAAAACAGAATTGTGCATTTATGATGGTGCATACAGATAATAAACATATAGTTCCAACAAAGCTTCACAAAACAATGCTACTACACTACAGTAAAAATCTCCATTCATGGAGAGAAACCTGGTTTGCTCCTGACTTTTCTGTTCGTTGTCAGACCAATAAAGTCACTGTTTAAATGATAGTGATGTGGTACTATGGAGTTTTCACACAAACACACACACACACACACACACACACACACACACACACACACACACACACACACACACACACACACACACACACACACACACTCACACACTCACACACACACACACACACAAACACACATATGTATACATATGTACCTCTGTAGTAAGCAACCACAGTACATGGCAGAAACAGGGGAAGGTGGGAAACATGTTTAATAAGGTAACATAATACCATAGCGTGACAGGTTATGCCCAAAAAGGGGATGGCAAGGCTCTCCATGTAGAGTACATACCATTTTGACATGACTGGTTACATCCACCTGTGGGAGCACAAAAATATGGCAGGTAAATATTCACCTGGGTGTGTCATCATGTGTTTTATGCACACAGAGTACAGGATATATTACAGAGACAGTAATGCTTCTGTACATAGCCCAAGGCATGGCTATGTTTACAGAGGGAGTTAAGACATACAAGATGTGTTCAGCTCTCCTGGCCATCAGCAGAGTACTGTCAGAAGGAGGGGGTTCATAGGTTGGTACAAGGCTATTGGCCCTAGGGCCTATACAAGCCTAGCCATAGCAATTCTCTGGCTATTTCTTCCCATACTATTTTCTTCCCTGGACCCCTGTCTAGCAGGGCGACTGACGTTATCCCCGGGGTGAATTTTCTTTCTCCCATCCAATCATCAAGGTTCATTTTGAAGATGGCCAAAGAAGCGCTCTGCTTGACATGTATGGGCAGTTTATTCCAGAGTTTGGGGAGTCTCTGGGTCAGTAACCTATCCCTCCAGCATGTTTTGTTTATTGTGATGACAAGGTTTAGATCTTTGGAGTGTGTGGCTCTGAGGGATTGGGATTTCCTTAAGTGTAGCATGTCCAACAGCTCTGGGTTTGACATGGCCTTATATGTTAAGCAGATATTGCCTTAGAGTAGACGATATGCGACAGAGTATAGCTGGAGGTTTTTAAGGTGGTCAGCATAGGGCATCTGCTTTAGACCTGTGATTCTTTTAGTGAGGTATTTCTGCAGCCTTTCCAGTTGTTGCAGATGTCTTGAGAGGTACATACCAAATGGGGCACTGTATTCTATAATTGGTCTAACGAGGGATGAGTACAGTGGGACAATGACCTCCTTTTTTCTGGAAGAAAAGCCCTTAGTGATGAGGTGTGCCACATAGAAGGATTTCCTGACTGTTGTGGCTACGTGGTTATTGAAGGTGAGACCACTGTCCACCTGTGTCCCTAAATCTCTTATCACACTTTCGGTGTTTAGTGTACTGCCACCTATGTGGTAATTCACGGGTACATGTTTTTTCCCAAAGGGGATAACTATACATTCCCTGGCATTGAGCTTGAGCCCATGGCTCTGGCACCAAGCATCTGTTTCTGTAAGGCCCTTTTGTAGAGTATCCACATCATTTGTGGATACAATAATGGCTCCCAGTTTGCAGTCATCTGCTAACTTTGTTAGCCAGAGTCCCTTAGTGTTGACCTGTGCTTCAGAGAAGTAGATGCCAAACAAGAGAGGTCCCAGGACTGAACCCTGAGGTACTCCACTTGTCACTTGTCTGGCGCTGGATTTGGAGTCAGCTACTTTTACAGTGTGGGCTCTGTCAGTAAGCCAGTTGGCAACCCATTGAGTGACATAGGGATTAACGCCCAGTTTAGTAAGTTTATCTATGATTCCAGAGTGGAAGATGGTGTCAAAGGCCTTGACGAGGTCCAGCTAGGCTGTTTGGACTGCCTTACCCTCGTCCATGGCTCTGGAGACTGATTCGAAGAAGTCAATCAGGTTTAGGAGACAAGATCAGCCCTTCACGAACCCAAACTGGGTGAGGTCCAGTGTTTTAAGGTTGCCAATGTCTTTGTTTATAAATTCCATGATAATACGTTTCATGGCCTTGCAGATTAGGCTTGTCAGACTGATGGGGTGGCAGTTCCTGGCATCCAAGGTGGATCCCCCCTTGTGGAGTGGGGTAACTGTAACTGTGTGCCACTCAGTGGGCACGAAGCCTTAGGTGAGGGTATGATTAAACATGACACTTAGATGAGGTGCCAGTTCATTTTGTAGTTCATGTAGTACATGGCCCGGGATGTCATCTGGTCCCATGGATGCTGTATTCTTAGCTTTGGAGAGTGCATTTTTTGCCTGTGTGGCCGTTATTACTGGAATTTGGCAATCTTCTAGTATTGACATGGGACATTTAGGGGGTGAGAGGGGGTGAAGTTGGCACTGAATCAATCTACTAGGATATTGGCAATAACCTTGGGATCAGTATATTTAATGCCATTCTGTTGTAGCTCAGAGCAGATCTGAGCTTTGCCATTTAGATTCTTGACATAGTTATAGAATGCCTTGTGGTTGTCTTTGGAATCTTTGGCAATTTTATTTTCATAACTAGCTTTGGAGGATTTTATGAGGGATCTCAGCTTCTTACTGAGGCTGGTAAGGGAGTTTTTTGCATCCTGGAATTTTCCTCTTTTCTGCAACAGTTTCTTCCTTTTGTTGTAAAGTTTGTTTATGGCAGGGGACCACCAGATTATCTTCCTTTTTTTGGAGGAGAGCATCTTGGTTCTATGTGGGATGGCACGATGCATGAGTGGATGTGCTCGTACAGTGCCTTAGTGTATAACTCAGTAGTCTAACTTTCAGTTCCCATCTGCAGTGGTGGTTTTGTCCTTTGAACCTTGCCTAAAAAAAGGCACTATAGGGGTGACAAGAGCCTTCGCCAGTAACCTAAATCCCAGGGACGACAGGATCCCCTTTGAATGACACCAGAAGCTTAGCCAATTGTTGAAGTCAATCATTTTGTCCTTATATTGTGGTATCATTCTTGGCGAAGGCAGGATGCTACTCAGGGCTAGGGTCATACCTTCCTGGGCCACATGATCCGAGAGCTCTTCCATGTCTCTTTTCATGTAGTCCAGGGAGGTACGTCTCAAGTTATTCACTCCAACATGGAGAATGACAGAGTCATATTTGTACTTGTTGTGGAGTGACTTGAGTGAATGAGTTATGTGGCGGATCCTGGCACCCGACAGGCAGCTCACTGTAATTTTCTCCTTGTTCAGCCTGATGAGTGGGACATCAGTGTGCCTGACTATAGAGTCACCTATGACTAAAATGTTAGGTATGGTGTCTTACCTTAGGGGCTGTTGCTGGGTGGCACACTGGTGTTGTCAGCTATGTGGCACTTTGGTTGTGATAGGTGTTTATTTGCATTTCAGTTTCGAAGGTCCTTGTTGCTTGGGCAGGTTACAGTTAAGGGCCACCGCATATGTGGATTTAGTGTTGCTATGTGTGGGTGTTGGTGGCGTGAGTTTAGAAGGGCAATGTGTTGCTTGAAGTGTAGTGCGGGTGTTAACCTTCTCCTCTTTACTGTCTAACACAATCTTGGGTGGAGAGAGCTTTGCTTCCAGTTTGCTTATGTAAGTGCATCTCTCACAGGTTGTAGCATTGGGCGGTAGGAGGAGAGGGTTGTCTGTGTACATGAGGCAATTGCTGCATTGCCCCAGTATGCCCAGATTCACTAGGTGGACAGGAAAAATCAATGGAAGCTGACCCTCGGACATGCCTGGTTTGGTGCTTTTTTTTGAAAAGTACAGGAGCTGTTTTCCCTTACCTTAGTAAGGTACTTTGCAGTTATAGGCTGTTTAGTGCCTATGATTAATTTCTCCTTATTAATAAGGAGAGTTGAGTGCTTGTATTAGTTTGAGGCTTCCTAGTGCTTTCCAGCAGTTATTAGAGCAAGTGCTAGTCACAGGGATGCTTAAAGGTATGATGAAAAAAAAATGGTGAGTGATAATGTGAACATTGTTGCTGTCATTATGGAACATACTGGGAATAGACACAACAGATCAGCAGAAAGCTATGTGGCTAGCAAGTGGAAATACAGGAGTCAACAAAGGACATGCATAATCCATAAATGTACACATCTAGTTCTTGGGTTTAATGATATGATATTGCATTATAAGACCGAGGTACTAGACATTTCAAGGGCAGGTCCACTATGCTGAGACTTTCCACCACTCATTTGGGAGGCGGGCCACCAACACAAAATCAACTCACAGATCTGAAGCAGATGAGAAAACACTAATACCTGGTGGTGGCTTGAATGTGAGAGCTGGACAGGTGAGAATAGTCTGGGTTTCTTAAAAAGATGCACTAAGTTAGATATAGTAGGTACCTTTCAAGTTGTACTCTGATCTGCATGTAAGAAGTGGTTATTCAGCAGAACTTGTATGCATATCTGTTCTCCAGATAAGGTGAGGCTGCAACTACAATAACCTGCACCACAAAGTATGTATATACCCATATGCTATTTAAGTAATTGGCTTTTACCAGTATGTGTGTGATACTGCTACGAGTATGCTATATTTCTGATTTCACAGGTACCACTTGTGAGGGGTCCAGCAGAAGAGGATGGCATTTGCCTGATGTCAGCAGATCACCCATGGCTGATGACAATGTTCAGATGGCAGAGTCAGATGACACAGAGGCACTGTCAAAAATGTTAATGATGGAAGGTGTGCACACATCTCCAAAATGTGAAGTGATAGTGAATGGAAAGGAACCTCCAACATCACCTATGCTTAGCTTTGGACATCCTGTCAATGTGAGCCCCACCCAGGCTACATAGGAGTTACTGACATCAGTGTCATCTGTCAGTCACACCTCCTTCAATAAGCATGAACCCGCCATAGGAGAAGGGTTTGCCATTGGCAATCACCACTGTGACTTTTTGTTTCTTCCTGACCTGGATACATGATTAGTATCAATCAGTGGCTGTATTGGTCAGTGATCTAAGCACAAACAGTACCTGTAGTAGGTATAGGGAGCTAACTGTCTGCCCTTTGTGAGGATGTACAACTGTCCATTGCATGGTCTGTGAGATGACCTGCAGCACAGAAAGAGTGAAGTGGCTAATAAGTACTTGAAACAAACATGACTACTCAGGTCATTAGTAACCAACATGGCATTCATTGTCCATCCATAAGGCATGTGATAAATTATTCTGTTCTACCGCTTCAGGCAGTAAAGGCCATCACTGTGGAATGGTCTGGATGAGTGTTGGACAGTCACAGCTGAGTTTGCTTAGATGGCACACAGTGCTCCAGACACTGACTCCTTGAAGGCTGTGAGCAGAAGTGCTATAGATTTTACTGGAATAAGTTTTGGATACCTGGCTTGGTGGTTTGTGTTTTGTTCTATTGTGCTGCTGTTGTTCTTACTGTATCTATGTCACCTTGGCCAAGCAGCCATCACACTTGGCTAAAGTCATATTCATGGCTGATAAGGCTCATGTGACTCAACCCCTTGGACACCTCACCATGCCAGCCACTCTGAGTCAGATTCATGCCTATGTTGACCACAAGAGTGCCATGCATATTTGTGGCCATACACGGGTCAAAGACACCATCTCTCTTTTGACTCCCTTCATGATGATGAACCTCAGGGTTTCCAAACATGCTCTTAAAATGTTACACCATCCCTCATGCAGAACTGATTCAGCCCTAAAACTGCAGGGCCTCATGCTACACCTCACCAGTGTTCATTTCTTGGGAGCTCCATACTGACACTGGAGGATGTAATCCCCAACTTCCCCCACACTTCTTCTATCCTGAGTGACTACTACATCAGCCTCCTATGATCCTCACCTATATGATACTGTTGCTGTCATCAATCACTATGCCACATCATACCTGTGCAAATAATGATGACGGTGCACTGCTTAGCCCTCAGGTCTATGTGGGTAAGGTAATGACTGATGCACACTGCATAGTCCGTATAGTCTGAGCATGCTAACGCATATATCAGATATATTTTGTACTATCTTTGTCATGACCCATAGTTGTTGAACAGACACTGCCTCATTGTCAGAGCTACCAGACATTGTGTCTGCCTCTGAGTTGCATGAAATGCCATTGCATGGCTCTGTGGCCAACTTCTTATCCACTGCTGCAACAGGTCTCTCAGAAAGTTCTGCAATATTCTCAAGTTGTAGTTGTTTCTGCATTACCATATTGTGTAACATGGACACCCTCCACAAAATATCTGACAGCAGATTTCAGGAGCATATGGCACTACACACCAAATGTATCCAAACAACTGAAGCATCTCTCCAGGAGCCCAAATACATGTTTGACAATAGTTTCTGATGTGAGCTCATCATCTGTGATTCCAAGGAACATCTGTCATCACCTGCAGCACATAACAGTGGAAACTATTACATGTGTCCTGCTGTCTACTTTAATGGGAACTTCATATCCTGGCCTATGTACCTGGCAATGTGCGCATCTACCAACTAGCTGAACCTAAGGGAGGTCACCCTGAAAAACATAATCATAGAAGTTACATGTGTGGCAGATACAGGAATTCTACAAACTACCTGGGTGGTGTACAGATGCATTGTATGTAATGCACAGTACATTGCACACCATCTGGTTGTTGCAGGGGGAACCCTTCCACATAGCACAAGTAGGACTTTGATAGCAATGTGGGTACAATCCCTCCAAAGCTTTTAGAAAAATAGTCAAGTAAAATGCACACATAGTGAGGCTCCACTATCTGTAAAACAAATTATACTCATCTCAGTAGTGTAGTATCATGACAAAGAACAGATGTAGGATCTTTGAGACTGATGTTTCCTGCTGGATGTAAGAGGTCCAAATATAAAGGATTGTTAATATTACAAAAGATTTCATGTCACCGGGGATAGGCATTCCACTCATCCCCCTTGACTGCAGTTGTGGACCGCACATATCTACTAACTGACATAAGTTGTTTTGGTCTCCATGGTAATGACAGACAAAATCCTGGTTATTGAAGTTATGGTATGTTAGTTACTGTGGGACCTGACTGTGATTCTAAAAGTGATGACATGTAGCATTATGGCCACTGACCCCAAGTGTCACCACTAACACTTGCTATTCATGGGGCCCACTTCAGAATGTCAATATTTCTGACCATCAACTTTCTTATGGTTGAGACTACATGACTGATATTCTGAAATGTCAAACTGTTTGTACTGCGACAACTGCAGTACAGTGAGGAGTGGGGAATTTGCCCTTTTCCCCACTGTAGTGCAATCTCGGAGTTTGTATATATTAGCAGCGGGTGTGGGTGATGCAGTGAAAGTTAATCTCTGCAAATTACAGTTTTGTTTATTTTTGATGTTTTTGGTGATCTGTATCATCAATAATTTGGTCTCTACCATATATGGTTTGATGTTCCAGAACATCAACGAAACAACATGTACCCCTCTTCAGGTAAGGCTTCTGCTGTTCCCAGCATAATAAGATGAGTGTATGACTACTGCTAGGAGACTATGTAGCATGTGCAATAGTGTATGACAACTGCTGGGACACTCTGTAGTATGTGTAGTAGTGTACTACTGCTGGGGGCCTATGCAGCATGTATAATAGTGTATGACTACTGCTGGGAGCCTATGCAGCATGTATAATAGTATATGACTACTGCTGGGAGCCTGTGTAGCATGTGCAGTAGTGGACTACTGCTGGGAGCCTATGCAGCATGTATAATAGTGTAAGACTACTGCCGGGGGCCTATGCAGCATGTATAATAGTGTATGACTACTGCTGGGAGCATATGCAGCATGTATAATAGTGTATGACCACTGCTGGGAGCCTATGCAGCATGTATAATAGTGTATGACTACTGATGGGAACCTATGTAGCATGTATAATAGTGTATGACTACTGCTGGGAGCCAATGCAGCATGTATAATAGTGCATGACAACTGCTGGGAGGTTGTGTAGCAGGTGCAGTAGTGCAATACTGCTGGGAGCTTATGCAGCATGTATAGTAGTATAACAACTGGTGGGAGGTTGTGTAGCATGTGCAGTAGTGCACTACTGCTGGGAGCCTATGCAGCATGTATAATAGTGTGTGACTACTGCTGGGAGCCTATGCAGCATGTATACTAGTGTATGACCACTGATGGGAGCCTGTGTAGCATGTGCAGTAGTGCACTACTGCTGGAAGCCTATGCAGCATGTATAATAGTGTATGACTACTGCTGGGAGCATATGCAGCATGTATAATAGTGTATGACTACTGCTGGGAGCCTATGCAGCATGTATAATAGTGTATGACTACTGATGGGAACCTATGCAGCATGTATAATAGTGTATGACTACTGCTGGGAGCCAATGCAGCATGTATAATAGTGCATGACAACTGCTGGGAGGTTGTGTAGCAGGTGCAGTAGTGCAATACTGCTGGGAGCTTATGCAGCATGTATAGTAGTGTATAACAACTGGTGGGAGGTTGTGTAGCATGCGCAGTAGTGCACTACTGCTGGGAGCCTATGCAGCAGGTATAATAGTGTGTGACTACTGCTGGGAGCCTATGCAGCATGTATAATAGTGTATGACCACTGATGGGAGCCTGTGTAGCATGTGCAGTAGCGCACTACTGCTGGAAGCCTATGCAGCATGTATAACTGTGTATGACTACTGCTGTGAGCTTATGCAGCATGTATAATAGTGTATGACTACTGCTGCGAGCCTATGTAGCATGTATAATAGTGTATGACTACTGCTGGGAGCCTATGCAGCATGTATAATAGTGTATGACCACTGATGGGAGCCTGTGTAGCATGTGCAGTAGTGCACTACTGCTGGGAGCCTATGCAGCATGTGTAATAGTGTGTGACTACTGCTGGGAGACTTTGTAGCATGTACAATGGTATATGACTACTGCTGGGAGACTATGCAGCATGTACAATAATGTATGACAACTGCTGAGAGACTATGTAGCATGTTTGGCATGCATGACTAGGCTTAAAAAGACCCTATGAATCTATGAACATATGTGTCAGACTGAATGTTCAGCTCTTCTCTTTCTGGTCATGTCTGGAAAAAATGAAGTTTTTTTTCCATATGTTATTATAGTTTTACTAGAACTATTTATTTATGTATTTATTTATTTGGTTATTATTTTTGTATTTTATTGTTTGCTTATATTTTGATGTGTATTTTAAATGTGAGAAAATTATTTATGTTGAACAAGTAAACAAAAAAACAGTAATGATTAGCCCCCAGCATTTTTCTTAAGTTGCTTACTTGCTAACTTTATTCCATTGAGTTTTATAGCAAATGGCATGTGTTTTATCAATATTTTGATTTGCATTTATAATTATACAGTGTTTTGCTTTTTTGTATTGCATGTTTAAATATATAGCTACGGTTAGTGTGAATGATTTTCATTTTTCTTTTGCTATGGGGACGAATGATTTTTTCTGCATATATGTTTTATTCACTTCCTGTCCTTTCCTACAATATTTCCTTTCCTGTTTGTAAGGTTCATGCTTTCACTTTTGTCAGAAAGCTATAGCTTATTTTTTTTCATTGTCTTTGGCTTTACAAGTTGAAATCTAATGGAAGAGTTGTATAAACTGCCCAGTCCAAGGCTTTGTATCTTCGTCCATAAGTTCCACCCAAATTGAAAAAAGCAGCTCTTTAGACATTATGTCCGCAATATTCATTCTTATGCTCTTCAAAGTGACTATTTCAAAGTCACACAAAATATAAAGCACTTTACATTCAAGACCTTCATTACTCATTAGAGCAAATAAATCATTCCACAAGAAATTATAAGATTTTAAAGACTTTTTTTTTGCCATCAGGCAATATACTAATTGAACACTCTTGCTGTATGCTCCACTTTTAACCAAAGAGTGTATTGTATACAGCTGCCTACAATCACTGCCTTTCACAAAGTACGTACTATCCATTAACCAAATTGTGGAACATGAAAGGTCACATACATTTTGTTTAGTAGTACACAATACTACTACATTTTGTTTAGTAGTACACAATACTACTACATTTTGTTTAGTAGTACACAATACTACTACATTTTGTTTAGTAGTACACAATACTACTACATTTTGTTTAGTAGTACACAATACTACTACATTTTGTTTAGTAGTACACAATACTACTACATTTTGTTTAGTAGTACACAATACTACTACATTTTGTTTAGTAGTACACAATACTACTACATTTTCTGTGCTAGAATCACACATAGATTTCTGCATGAAGCCAGATTTTAATGGAAAGTCACATACATTAATGTCCAACACGGTCATTTTAAGTCTTGCCTGCCTTCCACTTACTTTTAGTCTTGCTCTCCTAACTTGTTGAAGCATTGCTCTTCTACTAGGCATAGCTGGAGCATAATCTAGAGAAGTAGATGCAAATGCGTCATCTAGTATAACACAAGCTGGATCTCTAGACATTGTAGCTCTTTGAGAATATTTCACACAGAGTACCTATGTATATCACACAGGTCTCCCATGTGATTATGAGCAACAGACTTAACTAACTCTTCTCCTGTACTTACACAAGCTGTAATAGCTCTTCCTTTACACTTCTGTGTGATTTTGAACTTACAACACCGATATTTACAGGTCTTAGCAAGTTTCTCAAGACAATAAACAAATCCTTCAATAATCAGCAACTCTTTTACTTTGTTGAGATTTTGCTGTTGAATACACTGTACCTAGCATTCCAGGTTGATGTGATACCATGTTCACCAGTGTGTTTATAGTACATAATACGCAGTTAGTGTTGCATTTCCCATATTTAACTCATTAGCAGTATTCAGTTGTATTAGGCTAATTTCACTCATTTGTAAATCGGACAAGTGCATTTTCAGTAAAGTGTGCTTTTGTACAAGTGTGGTCACATTCTTCCGATTCGTAGAAGTGTAATTTCAATCTAAAAAAGTAGACACACATATATAGATAGATAGATAGATAGATAGATAGATAGATAGATAGATAGATACACGCACGCGCACACACATACAAACTAGGCAAAATATGCATGTATTCACACATAAACACATCTACACATGTACAGATACATGCACATGTACTTAGATACAGACATATATACACACACACACACACACACACACACACACACACACATATATATATATATATATATATATATATATATACCAATACATACATGCACCCATATGTACTCTCACACACACACACACACACACACACACACACACACACACACACATACATACACACACACACACATGCACACACACACACACACACACACACACACACACACACACACACACACATGCACGCACGCACAAACTAGGCAAGATATGCATGTATTCACACCTAGACACATATACACACATATAGATGTACAAGTACTTAGATACCGACATATACTCACAATCATATCTACTCACGCGCATACGCGCACATACACACACACACACGCACACACACACACACACACACACACACACACACACACACACACACACACACACACACACACACACACATGTGCATTGGTAGGTGTTTGAGATATATATAAGAAAGTTTCTGCACCAGTACGTGTTTTTGAAGCATTTTACATCACAGCTTAGCTGCACAGATAACACATCCATGGTTCTTTTCTAATTGTCTGTGTGGAGTTTTTGTATTCTCTTTAGGGCTGGATGGATTTTTCTTGGTAGTATAATTTAGCCTCAACGTTGCCACTGTGATACAGGCCAAGGCTGATAAAGTCCAAAAGAATCGGTTCACTTTCCAAGTAGGTAAGTGATAAAAACAAAACTTTTCTGAAGTATTCTTACTGCTTACCCATGTCTCTCTGAAATGTATTTTTTTTATTACCCATCCTGTTGCTTATCCAGGTGATAGCTGTAAAATGTTATTTCTTTCTAGAGAAATAACCAAGAGTTTTTACACTGAACATCAGTTACTAGAATGTCTCTATTGCCAAGTATATCCCCCAACCCTATACACTGCATGTGTCTATATAGCATACTCATTAAATACAGAAAAAGTCTGCAAATAACAGGCTTAAGGCAAAAAGTTTACAATGCATTATGTTAGATTAGTATCTGTGCATTATTATTGTAACTTTCCTAATTTGTTGCTTTATTGTAACACTTTTGTATTGCATTGAAGGATTTCTCCACGGCCTTCCTCTTAAAAGAGGCTTTACTGTCCAGTCAGACTATCCCAGTAAACAAATACAAAATAAATAAATAAAAATAAATAAATACAATGCCATTTAGCAGTATATCCATGTAATAAAATGGAGCCAAGTTAACAATAACATATTTTTGAAATCTAGAACATTTAATTGCAGAAAATAAATACATTACTTAAAACCGCCAACTGTCAAATACACAGTATATGCCTGGCTATACTCTTGTCTTCTCTGTCCCTTTAGATTATGTCACTAAGTAACTAATGAAACATAGCCAGTGGCTTTTTCAGGAATATTAGTTCTGTGTCTAACCATAAAATCACTGCTCACCTGAAAGAGTTTAACTACATGTATGTTTAAATGTTCAAAAACTGGGAGTGGTTACTTTATATCTGAGTACTTCTACCTCTGGTACATTCTGAACATAACAGCATGCCTGTGTTTGCCTAGCCAACAGGAAAGCTGTCCAATGGATTCATGTATTGTTATATTTATTCAGTAATGTTAAAATAAATCTTAGAGCTCTGTGGCAGTTGTATTTAAATGTCATATGTTACCATGGTAAGAATAAAACAATTAAAATGTATTTATGACAGATAACACCTTAGAAAATATAGGCACATAAAAGGTTACATACTTATTAAAAGTTAATTAAAATACAATAAAGATGATATTTAACATTCAACAATTTAATATTATAGATGATATTGTCTCAATATTCTGTATGCACTATGCACCTCACTTGGTTTAATTCCATTTTTTGTGTGATCTTGAGTTAATTAATTCCTTAATTCATATAACTGATGTAGCTGTTAAGTGTGTTTTAGAATTATATGATTAGTAATTTATTATTTTTGGTGTTGGAAAAAGAAATCTGATTAATTTGGATTACATTTCCACTGTTTTGTGTGTGTGTGCATCTGTGTGTGTGTGTGTGTGTGTGTGTGTGTGTGTGTGTGTGTGTGTATGAATTTTGTGTTTTAAAATTACTACTAAAAAATATGTATGGTTTCTTCAAACTGAATAAAATAGCAATCAATTTCTTAACTGTACCAGGGCATGAGAGTATGATAGTGTCTTTTAAGCTGTGAATGAGATTACTCAGGTAAACTGATCTTCCAAATCATTTTGTTAATCTTGCTGTCATAATTGTAACCATAACGCTGATGGTAATAACTTATATACATCCCCCCACACACACATACACATACACACATATGCACTCACAACTTGCATAGCCTTTCTCAAATAGACGTGTATAATGCCAGCTGCCAAATTTTTATATTTATTTTATTTTATTCATGAATTATAAGGCACATCTCCATGTGTCTCTATCCACAGACAAGCCAAGAAAACTGATTGATAAAAAGTTTGCTGAAAGTCATCCAGTAATAAAACAGAAAGAAACAGCAGGAATTTCATACAAGACCAGAGCAGGATACTTGTTAGATGTCTCCTTTACTCAGACTACTGAATTTCAAGAAATCTTGTTCTATCATTTGAGCTCTACAACCCCCATAGGGTATCTGCTACCATCTTTTTCCTTAGAAGTGTTCTGCTTTAGATCTACTAGCCTAAATCAGAGGAAGCAATGCAGGGGTCATTGTGACACTTACTTATGCAATGCGGTGGTCACTGTGACACTTACGCTCCTCCATTCCTCTGTAGGAGATCCCCTAGTAGAAGTTGCTTCCGGCCAGATTTCATGGTAGACCCTTGTCACACATATTACTTGTTCTTGAGCCAGGTCACTAACATAACATGTGAATGCAATGTTGTAACAGTATATGCTTTCTGATATTAATAAAAGAAGAAAGAAAACTAGCTATGGAATCAAAACTCTAGCAGTGGGCAAAAATGTGTTCATGTTGTAAAATGTTTTTTGTTGCAATCACAGATCTTTTTTGGGCAGTGGGTAACTTTACAGCCTTAAAAAATGAGAAATGTATCTGTGATGACACAGTATAATGAAAAAGAACTGCAAAAACTGAAAGCAGGAAAATCTGCAACCACTGTTAGATTCATGAGTACATCTGATTTTCCCCATCTTACCCAGTTAGCTCCATCTATCTTCTTTAGATGTCCACCCTTATATCAATTTGAGTACATCTCTCTTAAATTTCATTGAATGTAACCTGCACAGTTAGTGCTTTTATTAGAATCAATGGCTGTCCACTATCTTTTGATGGTGATCATTTTTTCTTTGCCCAGAAACATTTATTTAAATTGGGATCTGGCATGTCTAGGGGCAAACATATTGCTAATTAACCACAGCCCTGGATTCACTCATTTTCATGCATCTGACCCAGCAAATCCACCATCTATTCTGATGGTCTTGCTACTGGACATCTGTGTTAAGGTAGTATATGAATCAGAAAGGGTTACAACTAGTGGAACACCACTGGTGTTAATGTTTTCCTCTCACAAGAATTCCTTTTTAATTCTGTGGTATGTTTTTTCATATATTTGGATACCTGGTGGAGAAGTTGCTTGCTTTTTCTTTTACTTTATTACACAATGACAAAATAATAATAAAAATACATTTGACAAAAAGATCATTACAAAAGCAGTCAAAAACATACATAGGTGATGTTTTGACGCAGGCCTAAAAAGGTTATGCATTTATATAAGATCGATATTATTATTCTTTTTAAACATTTTGGCATGAAAATAAAATTAGACTGTTTTTTAATTAAAATTCATAATTTATCTGTTTCATTTTCTTTGAATGTCGGAGAAGAGATTCAGGAAGTTCTGTAAGGAATTATCCAATTAACATCCTCTGATAATTTCATGATTATCTTTCAAACCATTTTGGAAATGCAACCATTTGTCTGTAGGGGGCAAAAACTGCTCAAAACAGTCAGTATTCTGGATGCAGTCCTCCTGAAAATTGCTATT